>NC_136960.1:31209960-31252648 GCF_032717465.1 Coenobita brevimanus | reverse complement strand
TGAAACCCCAAACATGTTCAAGGATGATGTAGGATTAAGCTGAATATTATTAAACATTAGTGGGTATACCTGTGGAAGATTTTTATTCGGGTTGAAAGGTGCTAAGAGAGCTGAGTCTTAGATGCATTAAAGACAACCATATTATTTTTACCCCAGTCAGAGATACGAGCCAAAGTCAGACATTAGGTGTGCCATAGCCTCATCCCTTGTTTGTTGAAGTAACTGTTGAGATGGGTGTTGCGGGAACCGAATGGAAAGAGTGAAGGGTGGAGTCATCAGCGTATGAGTGGATAGGGTTAGATGTACAGCTTAGAAGATCATTGATGAATAAAAGGAAGAGAGTTGGTGATAGGACAGAGCCCTGAGGAACACCACTGTTGATAGATCTAGGAGAAGAACTTGATGGCCGTCTATAACAGCGGCTATGAGAACGACCAGAAAGGAAGCTAGCGATGAAGGCACAGATAGAAGGATAGAAACCGTAGGAGGGCAGTTTGGAAATTAAAGATTTATGCTTGGAGACTCTGCGATCAAGAAAGCACTTTGAGATGTCAAAGTGCAATAGCAGAAAGCTTGTCGCCAGAGTCCCGAAAGGAGGATGACCAGGAGTCACTGAAAGGTAGGTGAAGAAGATCGCCAGTGGAGCGTCCCTGACGGAACCCATACTGACGATCGGAAAGAAGGTTGTGATAGGAAAGATGCCTTAAAATTTTTCTGATTAAGAAATTGACTCGAAAACTTTTGAAATACAGGACGTTAAAACAATTGGACGATAGTTGGAGGGTTGGGAGTGGTCACCCTTCTTTGGGACTGGCTGAATGAGAGCAAACTTCCAGCAAGAAGGAAAGGTACAAGTTGACAGACAAAGACGAAAGAGTTTGCCTAGGCAGGGTGTAAGCACAGAAGCACAGTTCTTGAGAACAACAGGAGGGACCCCATCAGGCCCATATGCCTTGTTAGTACTGAGGCCAGTGATGGAAGAAAATACATCAACTGAAGAAATTTTAATGAGCAGCCATGAGGCGGAAGTCAGAGGGTGGAAGTGATGGAGGAACAGCACCGGAATCGTCTAAGGTAGCATTGGAGGAGAAAGTCTGTGCGAAGAGATCTGCTTTATCAGTAGAAGAAATAGCTACAGAACCATCAGAGTAGAAAAGAGGAGGGAAGGATGATGAGGTAAAGTTGTTAGAAAGATTTTTGGCAAGATGCCAGAAGGAGCGGGAAGAATTCGAGGTGGAGATTGTCAGGCGTGAAAGGATTGAACTTGCTGGTGAATCTCTTGAGTGTGTGGAAGTTTTGTTATTTGGGAGACATGTTGTGTACTGGAGGTGGGGCTGGAGCTAGCTCTGTGGCTGAGGTGAGAAGTGGTTGGAAGAAGTTCAGGGAGCTATTGCTTCTCCTGACATTGAGAGGACTCTCCCTACGTGCTAAGGGGTCTATGTACGCAGCATGTGTTAGGAGTGTAATGTTGTATGGTAGTGAGACCTGGACAGTAAAGGAAGATATTTGCAGGCACAGACGTACACAAATGACAATGATTACGTGGATGTGTAGTGTGTCCCTATACATGCAAGGTCTGGGGGGGGCTGGGTTTACGATGGAAGAGTTGAGGGGTAGGATGGGACTGGAGTGAATTGGTGTTGTGATGAGAAGAGGTAGATTGAGATGGTTTGGGCATATGGAGAGGATGGGGGATGATAATTGGGTGAGGAAGGTGAGAAGTGTTAATATTGGTGGTGGGGTTATGAGGGGTAAACCGAGAAAGACAAGGGACTAGGTCATTAAATGTGACCTCAGGTTAAGGAACTGAACAGGGAGGCTGCAGTAGATCGTGCAGCATGGAAAGCCGCCATTAGGTGTCCAAGGCCGACGCATGGAAGCATGCTGGAGCCTTTAAAAACGAAACGAAACGAAATGAACGATATATATAGATAGATAGACAAATAGATGAATAATTAAATAATTTAATAAATGAATATATTACACACACACACTTCTCTCTCTCTCTCTCTCTCTCTCTCTCTCTCTCTCTCTCTCTATATATATATATATATATATATATATGTATATTGAAGACACGCATGATTCTAGATGTTTTTTACGCTCCTGACCGGGTTCGATTCTCAGTCAGGAACGTAAAAATCATTTGTAAACACGCGTGTAATGTGTGTCTCTCCAGCGTATAAAGACGCTCGTGTTGTGGCTGGGATAGATTAAAACTGCTCTGCCACTTGCCGAGTTGCGTGGGGCTGAGCAATACCCCTAATGCCTTGTGATTGAAATATATCCTCCTATAACGGATTAATAAGGTTCGTCATACAATTCAGGTAGCTTAGCTTTTATCACGGCAAGGTGTAGTGGTAACAGTGCCTGAATTTTATCTAGAAGTCTCGGGTTCGATTCTTAGTCAATAGCGTTATAAACACACACACACACACACACACACACACATATATATATATATATATATATATATATATATATATATATATATATATATATATATATATATATATATATATATATGGAGCCTTTGTGGTACATTGGTACCATAGAGTGTGCGTTTCGTACACGGGTGAACCAGGGTTCGCGCCCCGCCAGGGTAATAAACTTTGGGAGTGTTCACCCGGCCACGTAATGCATTGGCGGACACAAGGGGTGCTGTGGTTGAACCAGTGTCGCATACTATAAAGTATGCTTGCACCCAATCGGCTTGCGTGGGCCGATTACACTTAGTTCACGGACTATACACGCATCCAAAGCCACTCCAACACTACAACTACACTTACAAGCACTTCTCACCCTACATACAGTCTCTACTAGACAGCCTAAGCCACTTGGTAGAGATACATTGGCTGTATCGTCCCGACTTCGGTCGGGATAGGCCGGTCCTGCAGTGGATACTCAAACGGATATATATATATATATATATATATATATATATATATATATATATATATATATATATATATATATATATATATATATATATATATACTGCACGTGACGTGGTGTATCCCAGCTTTTTCCCATGGTGTACTGGTGCAATGTTATACCAAATAAAAGTGTCATGTATCTTATATATGTAACAAGGAACTATGCTAAACCGTTTTGTATTAGATCTGAATGGAGTAAATTATATATCCCACAATAATAATAATAATAATAATAATAATAATAATAATGATAATAATAAAACAATAACAACAGTAATAATAATAATAATAATAAAACAACAACAACAATAATAATAATAATAATAATAATAATAATAATTATCACCATCTACAACACTATAAGAAAAAATTAGAAAACAAACATAAATAACTGAGTAATAATGGTGATATACCTTTCTGATGTAGCAACACATCAGATATTTCTTTATTTTGCAGTCTGACGCCTCCTCTTGCGAGTAGGTTCTCCACTTGGGCCTGGCTGCGGGTCGTCTGGTGCCTTTTGTTTATCCCACACACGGTAATGATCCATTGAGCACAGTCCTGGCTCTCCAGGGCATCCAGGGCTATGGTATGCAGTGTCCTTCCTTTTGGGGTAGCACACACGACATCTCTTTTGCCTTCCTTTTTCAAAATGCATAAACTGGTGTGTGTCACTTGGCACTTCAACCCTTGTACTTACAGTTTTCTAGGTTTTATACATATCCAATACAAATGCACCCAAGCTATGTTCATTTAGCACTTCATAGCAAGTGTCCAAAATGAACTGCAGGAAGTCACCACTGTACTCTGTAGTACCTCGCAATGCAATATGTCCATTGAGCATCACACGTAACATAAAATGAATGCCTATTTTCTTGAATCATGCAAGACTTTTCTTATTTGATTCATATAGTTCAAGCAACTGATCAGGAAGATCTACACTACCCAACTCATTGTACCTTTCTATATGCAGTGGCTTATTCATAAAAACTGTCATACTTCCAAAGTATGTTTTAGCTATCTCAAATAATCCTGCATCATACTTTGTGGTTAGCACAGTCACCTCCTTCTTATCTTGCCACTTCACAAGCAATATAGTTCCTTTCCTTGCAAACAAAGATTGGTTTCTTTCTAACTTTTCTTGTACAACTGTCTTTGGTGGGCCCCTCCCACTTCTTACAACACCAGTCAGCGTTGTCTGACGTCGCTCCGGGTATTCACTCAATCTCAGACTCGTGTATCAATTGTCTGTCACGACATGACGTCCAGTATCAAGTAAATCCTTCATCATGTGTACAACGATTTTCTGTAACACTGACAAGGGCGCTGCATCAAGATCTGTCATAGCAAAAATATCTTTACCATAATATATTTCAAAATTCCATGAGTACGCACTCCACTCCTGATCAGATGGACACAGACCAAATGCCTTTAATCCCAATTTTTGCACGTTTTGTCTTGACGAACTGTCTGAAGCCAAGACGACCTTTCCATAAAATTAGGGCTTCATCAACTGCTACGTGTTTATGTGGCCTCATCAGTGACTGACTTCTGTCTCTTAGCAAATCGAAGTATAGCTCAATCCTTGTACCAGGTTGGTTTTTCAATACTGTGGATGGGGGAGAAAACCTCAAAAATGTCAAAATACTAAAGAATCTGCCTCTGCTCATGACCTATTTACAGAAAATATTCGGCTCTGTATATATAGCACCTTTGGTGCAGTACATTTTCGTTCGTGGTAGTTTAGTTATGGCCATTGCCATCACAAGACCAAGAAACGTGTGCATTTCATCCTGCGTAACCTTGCGCCATTTCAGTCCGTTGATTTTCCCATTTTTCTGGAGATTTTCTCTGAAAAAAAAAAAAAAATCTTTTTCATTACACCACTCACAGAGAGAGGAAATTACCTCTCGGTCAAAAAAGTATTTGAAAGCATCTCCAGGCGTTGTAAAGGGTGAGGGACTAGCGCAGGATTTATGCCTGAGAACTGTGCAGTGAAGCGTGGCTTTTCTTCCGGCCTCTCATCATTGAACATGTCCGACACCAAGCACCAGCCTCCCTCCACGACACGTTCCTCAATATCACTTGTTTCGTCACTTATTTCACTGCTTGAGAGGTCGTCATCACTCTCAGATCCACTATCATCTGGTATAAATTCTTCACCAGAACTATCACTGAGCTCCTCCGCCATGTTAAAAAAAAAAAAAAAAAAAAAAAGCGAAAAAAACAGCTCGACACCTTCTCCGACTGCCTACAGTAAGCAACTGATTGGTTGAGCTGGCTGGCTGGCTGATAGACAGGGCATCGACGAGCAAATATCCCTTTACCCTAAAAGTCTTCCTGAAATACCCTAAAAGTGTGAATTTTACCCTAAAATTTTACTTGGTGATATATATATATATATATATATATATATATATATATATATATATATATATATATATATCAGCACCTTTATGCTTTAATAATAATAATTATAACAATAACAGTCCATCCATCCACCCATCATTCAATCCTATGTTGCCCCGAGAGGAGTGCAAGAGTCCGGGGCTAGGCAGGTTGGCCCCGACATTTAAGATGAGAGTGACCAGCCTCACTCATCCCTGAGTGGCATTACGTGAGCAATGAACCCCAACCATCCCTTGGATATAAACCTGCACCGGCTCAATCCGACTGCAATGCCTTAGTTACCCACTAAACCACCAGGCTCCAAAATTTGGCTATATAGTTACCACCCAGCGTAGTAAATGGTTACCTGGTGTACAAGAAACCATTTGGCTTGTTGCTCAGTGTAGAGTCACAAATAAGCAGAAGGAAGGGGAAAGAATGAAGGAAAGACAGAAGAGAGTGTAAAGTCACCCGTAGCCAGAAGGAAGAGGAAAGAAAGAAGAGGATGGAAGGAAGAGAGGAAAGGGCTTACACCCGAGGGCTGCACTACACTGAGTGGATGGTGAGCACCCCCACCTACCACCACCAATAATAATAATAATAATGAGAAGAAAAAAAATAAAATCACATTTATTCCCTATTTATCACAGAGTACAATGAAAACACATGAACTTAAAATACCATTATTTGTTTCTGGAGTTAATTAAATTCACTTGGAGGAAATCTACTGATTACAGTAAACGCCTACATGTAGAGATGAGCACTTTTATGCTTTAATAATAATAATAAGCCATTATTTATCACAGAGTATAGTTAAAATAAATATAAGCACCTGTAACAGTATCACCTTTGAAACACATGAATTTAAAATATCATTATTTCTTTCTGACGTAAATAAATTCACTTGGATAGGCCTAAAAGCAGGAAATCTAATGATTACAGTAAACGCCTACATGCAGATATGAGCACTTTCATGCTTTAATAATAAGCCTCTGTTTCATATAGTATACTGACAACAAATATAAGCACCTGTAACAGTATCACCTTTGAAACACATGAACTTAAAATACCATTATTTCTTTCTGCAGTTAATTAATTTCACTTGGATAGGCTTAACAGGAGGAAATCTACAGAGTATTTATCGCAGGTGTATCAGACTCCCGAGTCTACAGCAAAATCAGAATAACTAATTGGGAACACTTACAACTTGGTCATATAATCTTCACATCCATTTGTGTTAATATATGAGAGGTGACTGCCCTATGACAGCAGAAGTACCAGTAATTCATAAGCAAAAGTAAGCTAGTTTAGTACAATAATTTCAACCAACAGAACGCACAGTAGTGTAGTGCAATATTAAAAAGCTTTAGTTCTATCAGTAATATTAGCATAGTAAAGGTCAATAACAAGTGGAATTCTTTAGCATAAACACCACTTTATCCACCCATCCATCCATCATCCAATCCTCCATTGCCCCCTGAGGAGAGTAGGAGCCCGGGGCTAGGCAAGTTGGTCCCGACATTTAATATGAGAATGATCAGCCTCACTCATCCCTGAGTGGCATTACATGAGCAATAAACCCCAACCACCCCTTGGATATAACCTACACAGGCTCAATCCGATTTGAGCGCCTTAATTACCCACTAAACCATCAGGTGCCATAATTTGGTTAAATAGTTACCACCCACCGTAGTAAATGGTTTCCTGGTGTACAGGAAACCATTTGGCTTGTCACTCAGTGTAGAGTCACTCATAGGCAGAAGGAAGAGGAAAGAATGAAGGAGAGAAAGACAGAAGAAGGAGTGTAAAGTCAACCGTAGGCAGAAGGAAGAGGAAAGAATGAAGGAAAGAAAGACAGAAGAGGAAGGAAGTGAGGAAAGGGCAGACACCCAAAGCAGCACTACATGGAGTGAGTGGATGGTGAGCACCCCCACCGACCACAACACTCCTGTATCAACTGGGGTAAACTGACCTTAATCCTTCCAATTAGCTATTAGGCTCACAGTACATGGGTCCCCATTACATTGTGCTGTCTAATCACAACCAGAAGTGCGACCTACTTCAGAACAAGTTGCATTGCTCTTAACAGATTTAAGTGCTGCAATTATCTTCTCATCAATATGAAAATTGTCTGATGTAGAGTTAGTATTCTTAAGGTAATAAACCATGTGCAGTAATCCACACAATGTCTCAATTTTCAGACAAGAACGTTGGCAAGTTTTGGTAAGGTTAAGTTTACTAAAAAGGACTTCCAACAGAAGAATTAGAAAAAGGAAGTGATAAAAGAGTGGATATTACTACTCGCAGGTTTGGGTAACAATGAAGGTTAGCTGCATTTTTCTTGTTACAAACTATTCTACACACTGGAGCTGGCTAGACAACTCCTCCATCAGGTAATGATATTTCCATTCTTGATCAGTTAGACTTTTATCAGCAAATTTTGACAGTTGAGGGATTACACTGAACAAACTTGATAATGACTGTGGCTGCAGGTTTGCAGCATTCCATGGATCTAGGCACTTTACTAGGTCATGGATGGGCTCTTCTAGAGAAAACCCGCTCTGGATCTGTCTAATAGCTTCAATTAAAAACTGCCTACAGGTGCTATAAAACTTATCTACCTCCTCAGGCTTACAGGTGGTCTTAAGTTCATTCATTGTTTCCATCGCTGCCACACCTAGGTAGATATTTTCATGGGAAACCATACTGGCAGAAAACAAATAATAATCTGGTCTTAGAGCAGCTAAAACACAATGCTTGACATAAGGTATACTCATAAAATCGGAACAAATATTCCTCACAAGTTTGGCAACCTCTTGTTTAAGACAATGAAAGTTTGGTGTTTCTGACTGAGATTCACACACACTCATCACTTGGAAAGAGTTTTTGGTTCTATTATCATTTCAACCCAAATAACAATTACGAAATTTTGATCTGATTTTTCAGTATTTCAGACAATTCTAAGACACTTTTCTTGTACGGAATTTTCGTCGCAAATTATTATTTTTTACTCTTGAAGGTTAGGTTAGGTTAGTTTATTTTCAAGGTAAAATAATAATTTGCGACGAAAATGCCATAAGAGAAAATTGTCTAAAATACTGAAAAAACGAATCAAAGTCACGTAACTGTGTCTAGGGTGATGATAATTTTACTGATTTTTTTCTCCACTGCGACATATCATAACTAGCCTACATTTTATTAAATCTCCCATTTGTGTGCAGTACATTTTCCGTGTGACTGGTAAAATATATGGTAGAATACTCATTGACAGGGTTAGGCATATGACAGAGGAGCTAGTTGCAGAAGAACAAGGGGGATTTAGGAAGGGAAAAGGGTGTGTAGATCAGATATTTGTTCTAAGATGTTTAGTGGAGAAGTATCTAGAGAAGGGAAGGAAAGTGTATGCTGCCTTCATGGACTTGGAGAAAGCTTATGACAGAATAGATAGGCAAGGTAAGTGGAAGGTATTAAGAATATATGGAGTGGAGGGGAAATTGTTGAGTGCTGTGAAGAGTATGTACGAGGGAGCTAGGGCTGCGGTGCGAGTGGATGGTGAGCTGAGTGAGTTCTTTGATCTCAATGTGGGACTGAAACAGGGTTGTGTGATGTCTCCATGGTTGTTTAATATATACATGGATGGGGTTGTAAACGAGGTGCAGGGTAGGGCAGTGGATGTGGGGGTGGCTCTAATGAATGAGGGTGAGATTTGGAAGCTTCCGGTGTTGCTGTTTGCTGATGATACAGTACTGTTGAGTGAAGATGAATGGAAGTTGCAAGGTTTGGTGAATGAATCTGGGACAGTGTGTAGGAGGAGGAATCTGAAAGTTAATATAAATAAAAGTAAAATTATGGTGTTTGAGAGGAATGAAGTCACAGAGTGTGCAGTGAGGTTGGATGGTGAGGATATGGAGAATGTGAGTGCATTCAAGTACTTGGGTAGTGTGATGAGTAGGGATGGAACTTTGGGGGATGAAGTGCGTGAAAGGGTACAGCAGGGAAGGAAGGTTGTTGGTACACTGAAAGCAGTGATGAGAAATAGGGAGGTGAGTATGGAAGTTAAGAAGTCACTGCATGATAGTATTGTAATCCCTACCCTGACGTATGGAAGCGAGGCATGGACCTTGCAAGAGGGGAACAAGTCAAGAGTGAGAGCAGTGGAAATGAGTTACTTGAGAGGAGCATGTGAAGTGACGTAGAGGGACAGGTTGACGAATGAAGAAGTGAAGGAACGCTGTGGGGTGGATGTGGATGTGGTTGAGAAGATTAGGAGAAATACACTGAGATGGTTTGGACATGTGAAGAGAATGGAGAATGAAAGACTGACTAAGAGGGTGTATGTAGGTGAGGTGGAGGGAGGGAGAGGGAGAGGTAGACCGAGGATGAGGTGGAGGGATGGAGTTGAGAGGTATATGAGGGAGGGGGGGGTGAGTTGGGAGGAGGGTAGTCAAATGGTGGGTGACAGCGACTTGGAGGCGTTTTGTCTGCGGCCACCCTTTGCGGGATTAGGGCGTCGGGCTATAGATAGATAGAGACATTTTCCGTCACGCACTTTGCAGTAAATGCTTTTTCATCTTGTAGTATTACGTGCACAAATTAATATATAAGACAGTTCCACTCGTATTCTGACTGGCAAAACATTGCACATGTTGATACCCTGGTAGATCACTAGGTCTACGGTATGTATCGAATTTCGACTACAGCAGTGAGTTGTCATCCATCTGTACTATGCCAAGAGTGTCTACAGATATTAATAAAAGTGCAACAACATTTATGCCAAGAAAATGTAACGGGTACAGAAGAAAAGAAGAAAAAAAATATATATTACTTTACCTCTCATTCCCCACACATGAACTAAGCTGTTCCGCGTCAAAACAAAACCGTCTTCAACCGCAGAAAATTGGTCTGATCAGACCCATTTTCTTTTACTTAGTTCATGGTAGACATCAGTACGCCTACTTTTTCGAACAACATATTATAATTAGGTATTAACTTTAGTCATGTTGATAAAAAGACTATCAAATACCCTAAAAATTAACAAATACACCCCAAAACTTGCCCGATTCCCCTAGATTTTACAAAATTTAAGCTTACCCTAAACTGCACCCTAAAGAGGGCCCAATTCCCCTAAAATGGGGTGTTTTACCCTAAAGTGGAAGCCCTGCTGATAGACGTCACAGAGTCCCTAACCAGGAATGCCCTATGATTGGACGAGACCGAAAAGGGGAGGAGCTAAAACTGGGCTAAGAGGTGTGTCCCACAATCTATCAATGACAGGATGCCGGGGTCAGCTGCTCTTTACTTCCCAGACTCATCACAATAATATGACGTCTGGGGAACGTCATGACCCTGCCGACCGGATGGATCATGACGTTGTATTTACATCATGGTACCGAATATATATATATATATATATATATATATATATATATACAGTATATATATATATATGTGTATATATATATATATATATATATATATATATATATATATATATATATATATATATATATACAGTATATATATATATATATATATATATATATATATATATATATATATATATATACAGTATATATATATATATATATATATATATATATATATATATATATATATATATATATATATATATATTGTTACATAGCCTATGATTTCATCATCCCTTGTAAAATTCTAACTTATGACACAGTTTTGTTCATGATTGCATCATGATTGCATCATCCTTTGTATGATCTAATGTACAGTATGCTGCAAGTTTGTTCACAATTCGCCACGTGGTTTCCATAGTGACCAGGCTTGCGTGTTCTACCTCACTTCTCCCTTCTCCCCTTATAGTAGAGTAAGTCATTCTTTCTGTTGTTCAGAGCAGGATTGTCAACTCTTCGTCCCCTATGCCTTCATTTGCGTGTCCTACTTACAAGTTGAATCAAGCTCTGCCGGCCCCCTATATAATGAGCTCAGTCTCTACATTAGTTGCCTCTTAGATCTACCCCTCATTCTGTTCACATCTCTGTCCTCCCATATACAGTATATTACTATTTTTGTGAGTGCTCAGGAAGTCTCCAGCCATCTAGCTGCTGTATAATTTGAGTATAAGTGTTATTACCATTTTTCTTGTCCTGAATAGCCTAAGGCATCAATTCGTAAGGCTGGTAAAGTTTTTATGATTCATATTGGTTCCATACTATCAGCCAGTATTAATAATATTTAGTATCTGTAATAATATTATATCTTGCTTTAACTCAGCATTATCCGGTTTTCTCATTTTATCAGGGCTGACTTAGATAAATTTGCTCTTGCTTAATTCGTGTTAATAGAGGCTATTGCAGTTAACCATATATGTAACCTGTTTTGCCATTACATTATCTTTATGAGTCCTGAATGTTTAGTTGTTAGTTTGAGCATTAAATTTTAACTTGCAATTTTACCTAAGTCTTTTGTTTTGAACTTGGAACTTTGCAGGACAGTAGTGATTTTAGTATTCTCACTTGAAGTGTTCATTATCTCTTTCTGTTCCGTAACATTAATTTGGCGACCTCTTATCAGGATATTCAGGACATTATCATAAGGATATTGCTTGATATTTTGTGACTGTGATTTATTCATGATGTCTACTATTACTACTCTTGATGAAGCCAAAGATTTTTTTTTCAAATGTGCAATCAGTGTGTGATGTAGAAAACAGAACAAGGAATGAACTTAAGCTTGTTGCTCAACAATTGGGAATTGCTGTTCACTCTCATCATTCTAAAGATCAAATTGTTGGCATGATTAATAAAAGCTTGTTTAATGTAACTCCTCCATATGAGCAAACGCAGATTGAAAAAGCTAAGTTTCAGCTAGCCCTGCAGGAGGCTCGTGTGAAGGAAGATGAATTTCAGGCACGTGCTAAGGAGGCTGAGTCTCAGGCTCGTATTCAGGAGGCACAGGCACAGGCTCAGGCACAAATTGAACTTGCTAGGATTCAGGCAGACCATGAGTATCGCATGAAACAAGGTGGAACTGGATCATCTAGCTCTGATGATTTTGATGTGGCTAAAAATGTTAAACTTGTCCCTCCTTTTAATGAATCTGATTTAACAAAGTATTTTCAGTTGTTTGAGAGGGTAGCTACAGGTTTTAATTGGCCCAAAAAGTATTGGCCAGTACTCCTTCAGAGTGTTCTCACCGGTAAAGCTCAAGTAACTTATGCATCTTTGCCTCAGGATCAATCTGATAATTATGATGTAGTTAACAGCTTGATTCTTAAGGCCTATGAGCTTGTTCCTGAAGCCTATAGAGTAAAATTTAGGACAACTTATAAGCAAGATAAGCAATCCCATGTTGAGTATGCAAAAATCAAAGAAAATCTGTTAGAGCAGTGGTTAAATTCTAAGAATGTAAATTCTGATTTTGATAAATTTAAGCAGATGATTTTGCTGGAGGACTTCAAAAAGTGTATTAATAAAGATGTAAGCCTATATCTTGATGAGAAAAAAATAGATAATTTGTCTGATGCTGCAGTTTCAGCTGATGAATATGTTCTCACTCACAAGAGATATTCTATACAAAAAAGGAAAGCTGAGAGTATGTTGCCTCTACTCAGAGTACATGTAAATGGAAAGAGAATAAAGATTATGTTTCTTAGGAAGTAAATTCCAGCTCCACCTCTAGATTTCAGAAAAGTGAATGTACTTATTGTAGTAAGCTTGGTCATACTAAGGAGAAAGGTTTCAGGAGACAGCGTGATGTGAACAAAAAGGAGTCTTTAAATATTCAGTCAATTGGTCTAGTGTCCACCTTTGAGAGTTCCCAGAATTCTTTAACCGAGTTGACTGAACCTGCTTTGAGGGGTGAATTAAATTCTCATGATGAAGGTCCTCTTTTGAGCAGTAATGTGGGTGACACTCTCAAGAGTTCATGTGCTAATTTCCTGTCTGATGGTTTTGTCAGTCCTCTGGGCAGTAATGACAGGAAATCAGTTAAAATATATCGTGATACAGGTGCTTGCTAATCCCTTATGCTGACCAGTGTTCTAGGCTCTAATGTTAATTCCTCTGATGAAACTGTAATCTTACAAGGTGTAGGGAATAATTACTTCTCTGTCCCTCTGTGCAGAGTGAATTTAGAATCTGGTTTTGTTAATGGTTCCGTTATGGTTGGGTTGGTTGAGACACTCCCAATGTCAGGTGTAACTTTCTTACTTGGAAATGATATTGGTGGAAGTCAAGTGTGTCCAGCTCCTCAGTTGTCTAGTGAACCAGTGACTGCGACCCAGGATTGTGATGTCCCTGACATGTTCTCTGCATATGCTGTCACTAGGGCTAAGTCTAAAGTTACTGGTGACTTAGAGGATAATGATGATGATGATGTTATCCTAGCTGACACTTTTCTTGCTAATTTGGACCACTCATCAGATAAGGCAGTACCCCGTAGTGTTGATAATTTGTCTCGTCAAGAGTTGGTTGAGTTGCAGGTTGCTGACCCTGAGTTGAAAGGTCTAGCTAACTCTGCTTGCAGTGAGGAAGAGTCAGCTGGTGCTTCTACTTGTTATTATATAAAGTCAGGAGTACTTATGAGGAAGTAAAGACCCCCAACAGCATCAGCCGACTGTGAATGGGAGGTTGTATATCAAGTTGTTATCCCTCGTGTTTGTAGGCAGGATATCATTAGAGTGGCTCATGATTCCAGTTTGGCAGGACACCTCGGAGTGAGGAAGACTGTGGCACGCATTTTGAAACACTTCTACTGGCCAGGTATCTTCAGAGATGTTTCCTAGTATTGTAAATCTTGTCACACCTGTCAAGTTGTGGGGAAGTGTAATCAGACCGAAAAGGTTGCACCTCTAGTTCCCATTCCTCCTTTTGAGGCGCCATTCACCCGTGTGTTGGTGGATATTGTGGGCCCTCTTCCTAAGACTTCTTCAGGATTTTCTTATGTGTTGACCCTGATTGATATGGCTACTCGTTATCCTGAAGCCATTCCACTTAGAAATATCTCAGCAAAGAACGTGCTTAAGGAAATGCTAGGGTTCTTCACAAAGTTTGGTCTGCCCAAGGAGGTACAGTCAGACCGGGGAAGTAATTTCATGTCAAATGTTTTCAAGCAGTCTCTAAAAGAGTTGGACATCACCCAGATCACGTCTTCAGCTTACCATCACCAGACCCAAGGAGCGTTGGAGAGATATCATCATACACTCAAATCGATGCTCAGGAAATACTGTTTGGAACATCAGAAAGATTGGGATAAAGGTCTTCCATTCGTTGTATTTGCCGCAAGAGAATCTCCAAATGAATCACTGTGCTTCTCACCCTTTGAACTACTGTTTGGCCATGAAGTAAGAGGACCCCTTAAGCTACTCAAGGAATGCTGGCTGTCGGAGGAAGATGATGTCAACCTGCTAGAGTATGTGATGAAGTTCAATGAACGGCTGTCCACTGCTTTACAGCTGGCGAGAGAGAATTTAGGAGCTGCTCAGAAGATGAAGACTTGGTATGATAAGAGGTCCAGGTTACGCCACTTTCAGCCAGGAGATCAGGTTTTGATTCTGCTACCAGTGCATGGGCAACCTCTTCAAGCCAAGTTTAGTGGTCCTTATTTCGTGGAGAAGAAACTCAGTGATGTTAACTATGTCATCGCCACACCAGATCGTAGAAAGAACAAGCAACTTTGTCACATCAACATGCTAAAGTTATAACATAGGCGGGACGAAAATAACCCAGTCTGCACTGTAGCTGTTCCACCCGAGTCTGCAAGTGAAACTCTCCCATGCAGCATGAGCCTGAGTGATAGTTTGGGGAAGAATCCTGATACCATGAATGATCTCCAGACTAAGCCTTCTCATCTAGCTCCCGAGGAAATCAGAAGTTTTCAGCATTACTGCAGGAGTACCTGCAAGTGTTCCGTGCCACTCCAGGAAGAACCACTGTGTTGATGCATGATGTCGATGTTGGAGACGCAAAGTCAATTAAACTGCCTCCTTACCATGTGAACCCAGTGGAAGTTTCTCTCATCCAGAAGGAGCTTCGCTACCTGTTGGACCACAAGATGATTGAGCCCTGTCAGAGCGAGTGGAGTTCTCCTGTCACTCTAGTCCCTAAGCCAGGTGGGTCACAGCGGCTTTGCATCGACTACAGACGTGTTAATCAGATAACCAAAACAGACACCTACCCTCTCCCTCACGTGGAAGATTGCATAGACAAGATCGGAAAGGCTAGGTACATAAGTAAGTTTGATTTGTTAAAGGGATACTGGCAAGTACCTATGACTGAACGTGCTAGGGAGATCTCATGTTTTGTAACACTAGGAAAGACTTTTGCATGTTCTGTAATGCCATATGGTATGAAGAATGCACCAGCCACTTTTCAAAAGCTCATGAATGATGTAACACAGGGTTTGGCAGGGTGTATTGTTTATATTGGTGATGGATTAATCATCAGTGACAACTGGAAAGATCACCTATGTCATGTCAGTAAATTTCTTGAGCGTTTGGTTCAGGTTAACCTTGTAGCTAATTTATCAAAGTGTGAGTTTGGTCAAGCTAAAGTTCAGTACCTTGGGTACGTAATTGGTGATGGACATGTTGCACCACCAGGAGCTAAGGTACAGGTTATAAGTGATCTTCCCAGACCTAAAAGTAGGAAAGAGCTACAAAGATTTTTGGGAATGGTAGGTTATTACAGGAGATTTGTTCTTAACTTTTCAAGTCTTGTATGACCACTTACAGACCTGCTGAAAAATGGAGTTAAATTTGTCTGGACCGCTAACTGTGAATCCTCTTTCAGTAAAGTTAAAGCTATTCTATTAAGTCAGCCAGTGCTCGCTACTCCAAATTTTGCTAAGCCTTTTAAGATGGCTGTTGACGCAAGTGATACAGGAGCTGGGGCTGTTTTGCTGCAAGAGGATGATCAGGGTATTGAACGCCCTGTATCATATTGGAGTAAGAAGTTCACTCCACCTCAAAAGAACTACTCAACTATTGAGAAAGTGCTTTTGGCCTTGATTTTGGGTTTACAGGATTTTTCATTTTATTTGTGTTCTGGTTTTGACCCCATAGTCATTTATACCGATCATAACCCACTGAAAGTCCTTATTAAGTTTAAAGATAGAAATCAGAGATTGTCAAGATGGAGTCTACTTCTTCAGGAGTATTCATTAGACATACAACATGTCAAGGGGAAAGAAAATGTTATTGCAGATTGCTTATCTTGACTTTAGACAGATTGTTTTAGAGTAATTAGAAATTTTCATTGAATTTTTTTTTTCTTTGTTGAGAGGTGTTACATAGCCTATGATTTCATCATCCCTTGTATAATTCTAACTTATGATACAGTTTTGTTCATCATTGCATCATCCTTTGTATGATCCTAGTGTACAGTGTGCTGCATGTTTGTTCACGATTCGCCACGTGGCTTCCATAGTGACCAGCCTTGCGTGTTCTACCTCACTTCCCCCTTCTCCCCTTATAGTAGAGTAAGTCGTTCTTTCTGTTGTTCAGAGCAGGATTGTCAACTCTTTGTCCCCTATACCTTCATTTGCGCGTCCTTCTTACAAGTTGAATCAAGCTCTGCCGGCCCCCTATATAATGAGCTCAGTCTCTGCATTAGTTGCCACTTAGATCTACTCCTCATTCTGTTCACATCTCTGTCCTCCCCTGTACAGTATATTATTATTTTTGTGAGTGCTCAGGAAGTCTCCAGCCATCTTGCTGCTGTATAATTTGAGTATAAATGTTATTACCATTTTTCTTGTACTGTATAGCCTAAGGCGTTAATTCTTAAGCCTGGTAAAGTTTTTATGATTCATATTGGTTCCATACTGTCAGCCAGTATTAGTAATATTTAGTATCTGTAATAATATTATATCTTGGTTTAACTCAGCATTATCCGGTTTTCTCATTTTATCAGGGCTGACTTAGATAAATTTGCTCTTGCTAAATTCGTGTTAATAGAGGCTATTGCAGTTAACCATATATGTAACCTGTTTTGCCATTACATTATTCTTATGAGTCCTGAATGTTTAGTTGTTAGTTTGAGCATTAAACTTTAGCTTGTAATTTTACCTAAGTCTTTTATTTTGAACCTGGAACTTTGCGGGACAATAGTGATTTTAGTATTCTTACTTGAAGTGCTCATTATCTCTCTCTGTTCCGTAACAATATATATACACCAATGCCATGCAAGGCATCGAACCCAGGATTGTTTGATATCGGTCAGGTAGCTTATGCACTAAGCCATGCTCGGGAAAAAACTGCATCTACGTAGCAGGTAGAGGCAACTTTTACCTGATCGTGGGACAGTAGATAAAGTGACTGTCATTAGATAGACCGTAATTTGATCGTTTGAGCAGTTGTCCATCTATTGCCAGACGCCTTAATCCCAGAAAGTGTGGCCTCAAACGAATCGTCTCCATGTCACCGTGTACTCAGCAATCAGCCCGTTTTCTCTCCAATACGCCCCCTCTCCCATAAACAATTAGTTACATTTCTACCTTATTTCTCCACCTCGCTCTCGACCTCCATCTCCCTCGACCTCCAGCACAGCACAGGTGGATAAATGTCAGCTGAGACATACATGAATTTAGACCAGGTATTAAAACTACCGAAATATCACGAAAGCGAAGTCAATAATATTAATACTGGATGGAAAGTACAAGATAAATAGAGACAGTGAAAACCTCCTCACCATTTTGTGCAGAAAACAAGGTATATAATTGCTCCGTAATACCAAAGATGACTTATGAA
Organism: Coenobita brevimanus; assembly: GCF_032717465.1. Lineage (NCBI taxonomy): Eukaryota > Metazoa > Arthropoda > Malacostraca > Decapoda > Coenobitidae > Coenobita > Coenobita brevimanus. Next base: position 31,234,603 of record NC_136960.1, on the reverse strand, counting down.
CCTGAACCCTGGTAAGAAAACATTTGGAATATGAAAAAAAAAGAAGCACTGGGGAGCCGAATGATAATCGCCCACCAGAATATGCTATTTGCCAAACCCAAGAATTTGGCCATATCTTGATACCCTGAAGGTTTCACGTTGATAGCTCAAGCCGTTCATGATACATAATGGTGCTAAAGGCGGGCGATGAAAACTAGTTGACCTTTGGCAGCCATTTTGGTGACCTTGGCCTTGACCCCGATGACCATTCTCGAACTCCGCCAAGATTTTGGCCACATCTTGATACCCTGAAGGTTTCATGTTGATACCTCAAGCCATTCAAGAGATATAATGGGAACAGACAGACAGACAGACAGACAGACACACACACACACACACACACACACACACACACACACACACACACACACACACACACACACACACACACACACACACACACAGACGGGAGAAATATCATCGCTCCAGGACGAGCGATAAGAAACTAATGGAAACAGACAGCACACCAGAGAAAACAATGGTTGGAATACGGCTGAAATTAAAATGGCTAATGAAGTAAATTAATTTCAGGATATTATACAGGCCATAAAAGAGCAAAACCGGAGGTGGACAGGAGATGCAGATAGAAGAAAGAAAACAGATGGAGCAAGAGGCTATTAAGTAGAAGATGGCAAGTGCAGATGGAAAAACCTGGGAGGAAGTGGAAAGATGACAGTGTTAAGAGGTAAGGGGAGTTACAGGCAAAATATGAGAGACTGGCACAGTCACAAGGTGCACAAAGCTGAGAGGGTATTTGGTCAACAGTAATGGACTTAGAGTGGCTAACGATGGTAATGATAATAATGAACTCCGTCATTACTGGAACGCTCTCCAAATTTGCGTAAGATCGTTCGATTTTAGCAAGAATGAAGTAAGCAGTGTGTCGTCTTACTGAAGTGGTTAAAGATACATGAACAAAGCAAGCCATGTTAAAAGTTCTGAATATATGTCGGTGAAATCGAGGTATCCATGAGATTGGGGAGAAGCGGTAAAACTACTTGTAAAGCCCAAAAGCCATTGAATTGGTACTGTGAAAGTGAAAGAGCGAGGCTGTTAAGATAAGGCAGCAGCATCACCAGTCTGAACAAAGTTTGACTGTGAGCTTTGTCTCCTACCTTCTATCCTGAATCCCTGCCTTACCAGTTCTCCTGACCTGACCTGGATCCCACCTGCAGGCTCGTGCAACTCATTTTTTTTTTCTTTCTTTCTTTCTTTCTTTTATCGAGGCGAAGATGCACTTGACAGGTTTGGTGATGATCGGCTGAATGTAACATGTCCGAATAACGTCGCTGTATTTCAAATTATTTTATTTATTTTTTTTTTTTATGTGTCCGACTCTGGGCAAAGGCTCAGGGCCTATTTCTTGGGGGCAGTTGCCTATCCCAAGGCCCAGTAGTCCTCCTACACCTCCACAAGTCACCACTTCGGCGCTAACACCCACCGTCCATATTGAATACATGCTAGGGCTGTCTCATACAGGACTGGTGTATTGGTATTAGCGGGGGTACTTTTACGACATGTCGGCGGGTCATCTGGTAGACCAGGAAAATCTGCTTTTAGGAAATTCAAATCCTTAAACTGTTCCCTGCCCCAGCCGAGATTCGATCCTGGGTCCATTAGGACTGCAAGCCGCCTCTCTACCGATTCAGCCACCGCTAGTTACTGATAATTACTGGTAATTATTTGAAATACAGCGATGTTATTCGCACATGTTGCATTCATCGAATCATCACCGACCTGTCAAGTGCATTTTCTCCCCGGAAAAAAAAAAAAACTGAGTTGAAGGCAGCGTCTATAAGTGGTGTGGTAATGTGAGGAGTTGCAGTGTGTGTGTGTGTGTGTGTGTGTGTGTGTGTGTGTGTGGCGTACAAGTGTGAGTTGTTTAAACTTGGGTAGTGTGGGGTGTGGCTGGGTGAGTTGTCGTAAACTGGGGTAGTGTGAGGCGCGAAAGGGCGAGTTGTATGTAAACATTAGTTGTTACTGTTTTAGTTGTAGCAACTATGTTCTTGAGAAAAATGAATTCAGCGGACTGCTGGTTGAAGCTGCCCTTCTCCAGCAGTCCACCTTCGCACTTTCAGAGGATAAGGAGGGACGTGAGGGCGTTTATTGAACGATTAGTTGAGTATAGCCTTCTCCAGCACTGAATTGCATGTAATCTGTGGTAATGTGTGGTGTGGCAGTGTGAGGTGTGTGTAGACTGTGGTAGTGTATGGTATGGCTGTATGAGGTGTTTCTAAGTTGTGGTAGCATGTGGTGTGGCAATGTGTGTGTAGATTGTGGTAGTGTGTAGTATGGAAGTGTGAGGTGTGTGTAAGCTGTAGAGTGTACAATGTCGTAGTGAGAAGTGTCTTTTGTTGTTGCTGTTGTTGAGTAACCCTGGTGTCTGGTCGAGGAGATCCATCAACCACAGGCAAGCAATTCCCCGTGCAGATGTCCCATCTGCAATGGACATTGAGTGGTACGTCACAGGAAGACGGGGGGAAGCGTGTTGATGTTTGGTTCCCGGATGAACGCCGCATTTGCATCTCTCCACCCAATTAACAAGGGCATTATGGTATGCTCCACATCACCCAGTCATTTGGTTATATGGTTACCACCTAGCGTTGTAAATGGTTTCTTGGGTTACAGGAAAACATTAGGCTTGTCGCTCAGTCTAAAGTCACCTGAAGAGGAAAGAATGTTGATAAAGTTACATGAAGGTTCAGAGAAATAGGAAGAAAGGAGAGCTGAATGATATACGAGTAGGTGTGGGAAAACGTAGGCAGCACTACATTAGGTGGGTGGCGCCACCACGAACCACCTGAGGCATGTGCAAACTGTGTTAGTGTGTGGTGTGGTAGTATGAGATAGGTGTAAGCTGTGGCAGTGTGTGATGAAACAATGTGAAGTGTGTGCAAGCTGGAGTAGTCTGTGGTGTGGCAGTGTGAGGTGTGTGCAAACTGAGGTGGTCTGTAGTGTGGAAGTGAGGGGTGAGTGTAGGCTGTGACAGTTTGTGATGTGGCACTGTAAGGTGTGTATAAGCTGTAGGAGTGTGTGATGTGGCAATATGAGGTTTATTTAACCTGTGGTAGTGTCTGATGAGGCAGTATGAGATGTGTGTATGCTATGGTAACGTGATTGTGTGAGGTGTGTATGTTATGGTAGCGTGGCAGTAAGAGGTGTGTAGGTTATGGTAGCGTAGCAGTATGAAGTGTGTTGGTTATGGTAGCGTGGCAGTGTGAGGTGTGTGTAGGCTGTGGAGGTGTGTGGTGTGGCAGTGTGAAGTGTGTGTACGCAGTGGTAATGAGCGGCTTGGCAGTGTGAGGGGTGTGCAGGCTGTGGAAGCGTATGATGTGACAGTGTACGGGCTATGGTAGTGTCTTTTCTAACACCTTGTTCCACTATTCAATACCCACTCCTCAAATACACAGTCAGGACGATAGTATTCACAGTCAGAGCATTACTTACCTTCCTGTCAAAGATGTAACCATTAATGTCGGTCGTAGAGGCTAGCATATTTCCCCTTCAAATGTGTGTTGTCGTATTTCCACCCGCCACGCCACTATTGTAGTCTTTCCACCCTACGATACATTCCTGCCGGCTGACCAATACGTTTCCCAGGGACAGTACAACAATTCCTACCCAGCTGCGCGACAATTTTCCCCTGGCTTCCCGATTGTTTTATTTTACGCGTTTTAGGGGTTTTGCGCGCGCTCGGCTTTCCTTTCCACCCCTTCACTTGCTTTGTTTTTATTCATTTCTGTTTGTATTCCATGTCAGTTTAGTCATTTTCATTCTGAATTGCTTTCTTTTCTCCGTACTGATTGAGAGGTATGTACAAAGCCTGTACAAAAACGCCTCTAAATATTAAACTTATCTAGGAAAAGATTGGTTTAAATAAAAAAGACCTTCTTTTCCTCCTGTGTTTCTTTTATCATGTCTTTTGTGATAGTTCATCCCTGTCCTGCTGATTCTCATTTAGTCTCGTTGGTTTCTCTATTGATTCTCCTTTAGTTTATTTATTGCTTCTCTGTGCTTTTCTCATGCGCCTCAAAATATTTATGTGGAAAAGTCGAACTTACCGTGTTGTTTTTACCGCCAGTGAGTTCCTCTTAGTTATTCCTTTTTCCGATTCCCGTTCCTTGATTTATTTTCGGGACACGTTCATTTTTGCCTCAACATTTTTCCTTTCGTTTTTCTCTTTTTCCATGGTTTTCTTCTTTCGTTTTTTCTTCATTCTTATTTCTCCTTTGTTATTTTACTTCATTTTTGTCTCCCTTCTGTTCTTTCTTCCACCCACAGTTGTTTAATTTCTCCCCCCCTCCTTCCTTTTTTCCCTTCTTTCCCTCCAGTTTCTTTTCCATGTGTTTCCTTTCTTTACTTTCATCTTTTCCCATTTTCATCCTCTTCTTCCTTCCTTCCTTCTTCATTAATCACTTTCATCATTCCTTCCCATGTTTTCTTCTTCCTTCTTTGTCCTTCTCATCTCCAGTTCCATTTCACTTTGGTTCTTTCTTCTTCTCCTCCTCCCTTCGTTCTATGCTTCTTTTCTTCATTCAGTACACTTTCTTCAGTATATCTTCTTCCGCCCTCTTTCCTCCCTCCCTTCCTTCCCTTTATTACTTCTCTGTCTTCATTTGTCCTCTCGCAACCTTAGTCCTTCTTATTTCTTTTTCCTTCCATCCTTCTTTCCTTCCTTACCTTATGTCCTCCCTCCTTTCTTCCCTCACTTCTTTTCTTCCTCTCCTTCCAAGCAGACAATATAGAGAGAATTAAGAAACCCAGGAAAATTATTGGGAACAAAGGCAGAACATTCACATATTAATCGAAAATCATATTCACCTTTTACATTTCTCTCATAATACATTTTGTGATATGTACAGAGAGAGAGAGAGAGAGAGAGAGAGAGAGAGAGAGAGAGAGACTGCGAAGGGTACACATCTAGGCAATCTATTTTGTTTACCTTAACGAAGCGCATGCAACAAGACGATTTGATCAAAGTGTGTAGCATTTTCAAAGGACATAATAATATGATGGTCAAAAAACACTTAGCTTGTGTCCAATTACAGCAGAGGTAATGGCCACAAAATTATTAGCAAACGTTTCCAGTCACCGAGAAAAACAATTTCTTAATAAGAGATTTGTTTATGGAAAAAACAGCCATTCATTACGTTAACTGTGATGTAATACGAACATTTAAAAATCGCTTGGGTAACAATTCAGCCTTTAATCATAGCTAAATATGATCACTCATGAATAATAAATTTCTGAAGTGTAATGTTTCTTCAAGACAAAGTAGGGAGGGCACAGATGTAGAACGTCGCTATTAATGTCATGTAAGCCTGATTTGATGTTACTTTCCCTTGAAGTTTAAGATAGTACAATATACGATTTATAATCATCCTTTTTATGAATTTTCATGACAGCATTTCTATGTTCTACGACAGTGCTTCTCATTTTTTCCTGCCAGCTGAGGCTGGATAGATTGGCGAGTGGGGGAAGCCCTTCTGCTTTTTATCCTTAATATGAATCATTATAGTATCTTAGTTTTATCTAACCCTATAGAAAACGTCAAAGGGACCAATAGAACCGGTGCTGTGTGCTTTCCTTTGTACTCTCCCTCCCTCCTCCCATTTCCTCTGTCCTCCTCTTCCACCTTTCTTTTGCCTTCTCCCATCTCCTCCAAACATTCACCTTCTCTCTCTCTCCCATCTTTTCCTATCCTTTCTGCTATTTCCTAACATTCATCTCCCATTGCTCGCTTCTCTGCTTATCTCTCCACCTGTCCTCTCTCCTGCTACCATTTCATAGCCTTTCGTCTCATCCTCTCCCTTCCCTCTTCTTTCTTCCTTCATCTCCGTTTGTTTCTCATCTCCTCCTCCCTCCTCTCTTCCGTATCTTCCTTCCCATTCTTCCAGTCCCTCCTCAAACCTCTCACTGCCAGTTTTCCCTCTCCCTCTTCCTCCTTCTCTCCTCCTCCGCCATCAGCTCGTATTTACACATTTCTCTTGCGACGCAATGGTCTCGCTGCGTTACCTCCCTGTCGTTGACCGAGACAGGCAGGGTGACGCAGAGTGAGGCAGGGTAAGGCAGGGTGAGGCAGGGTAGGCAGGGTGAGACAGGGTAGGCAGGGTGAGACAGGGTAAGTAGGGTGTGACGGTAGGTAGGGTGAGACAGGATATGTAGGGTGAGATAAGGTAGGTAGGGTGAAACAGGGTAGGCAGGGTGAGAAGGGTACGTACGGTGAGACAGGGTAGCTAGGGTGTGACAGGGTAGGAAGGGTGAGACAGAGTAGGCAGGGTGTGACAGGGTAGGCAGGGTGGGATAAAGTACAGTACATAAAGTTAGGAAGGGTGAGGAAGGATAGATAGTGAGGCAAGGTTGGCAGGGTAGATATTGTTAGGCAGGGTGAAGCAGGGTAGGTATGGTGAAGTGGGGTGAGGCATTAAGTAAAGCAAGATAGGCAGAATGAGGCAGAGTACATTTGATTAAGTAGGATGAGGCAGGTAGATGATGAGGTAAAGGTAGGTAGGGTGAGGTACGCCGAGACTGGGCAGGAGAATGTAGGTACAGTATAGTAAGGTACTATAGGTGGGGTGAGGCAGCGTAGTCAGTGTAGGCAGGGTGAGACAAGGTACATACAGCGAGGCAGGGAGAGAAAGGGTAGATATTGTGAGGTAGGGTGGTAAGGTTGGTAGAGCGAGGAAGAGTAGGTAGGGTGAGACATAGCAGGCAGGGCTAGTCAGGGTGAGAGAAGGTGAGGCAGAGTAGGTAGGATGGGCACGGTGAAGTGGATAAAACAGAGTGAGGTAGGACTGGCATGTTGTATCAGGATTGGGTGAGGCAAGATATGTACGGTGAGGCAGGGTAGGCAAGCTGAGGCAGAGCTGGCAGGGTAGATAGGCTGAGACAGAGTGAGGAAGGGTAGGAAGGTTTCCGAGTTGGCAGTGTGATGCAATGAAGGTAAGGAGGCAGGTAAATCACATTAGGACTCTTTCAGTGATTTTAGGTCAAGTTTGACGGTGACCTGAACCTTATAAAGTGACCTTGACATTGTATCATTAATATCATGCCACCAACTGACCTCTTGTCCTTACAGAGTTATAAGGAGGAGGTGCCACATGATATCTTGTGACGGATGTTTTAAAGGTAATTTGAAGTAACCTGCATCCGAAAACGGTTGTATTGAATTTATCCAGACCGAAGGGAAATTATTTTTGTAAACTCCCAAATATCTGTTTATATGTGTTTTATCGTATACCGGCTGTGATCATTTATATTAAACTCCGAATTTCTTTCGGGTTTATCGACTGGACTGGTAAGATCGTCATGGTTGTTGTTGTCGTCGTGTAAGGGCTGAAGTTACCCCTCTGATGTAGTTCACCATCCTCCTTTCAGATGACGTAGAGAGAGAAGAACGACATTTAACAATGAAGTAGAGTCACCAACCTGAATCGGTGCAACCACATGGAGAAACTGAATGAGAAGAGAGAGAGAGAGAGAGAGAGAGAGAGAGAGAGAGAGAGAGAGAGAGAGAGAGAGAGAGAGAGAGAGAGAGAGAATTGAATGGAGGGGGAGGGGAGCAGCTGAGAGGAAAAACTTGAAGATCAAAGACAAAATGGAAGAGAGAATATGGTGCAAGAAAAATGAGAGAGTAAGCAGGGATTCATGGAACAGAAGGCTGTGATTAGAGGAAGAAGGGAGGGAAGGGAGAGGAAAGGAAGGCGAGGGAAGATCTGGGAGAACGAGGAGGAGGAGGAAACGAGGAGGCAAGAGAAATATCAGGGAAGAAGGGTCAACTAAAACAATATTGATAATCTGGTGAAAGAGGAGGAAAGCATGAAAGGTGAGGGAGGGTGAGCGTAGACAGAGGCAGAGGAGTCACAAGGTGGAAAGTGAAAGTAGGGGAACGAAAGGAGGAAGATGAGAACGAGATAAGAAAAACAGAGGAAACACAACAGATAAAGAAAAATACGTGGATGGTGAAGGAGATACATGAAAGGGGAAGAACTGGGATAAGGAGAGAAGTAAACAGTAACATAATATATGGGTGATGAAGGAGAGAGAGAGAGAGAGAGAGAGAGAGAGAGAGAGAGAGAGAGACGAAGAGGTGGAGAAAATAGAATTTGATGAGAGGAAGTAGAGGGAAGAAAGGAGAAAGAGGAGGCCATAGGAAGAGAGGGAGGGGAATGGTAAAGTATTGAAGGGAAAATGGCCAAAGTGGAGGAGAAGGAAGGAAGGAAGGAAGGAAGGAAGGAAGGAAAGAATGAAGAAGGAAAGAAGAAGGGATGGATGGAAGGGCAGAAAGAGGGAGGGGGAAAAAAGGAGACGATTGAATGGTGAATGAAAAGGAGTAGACTGGAAAAACATGGAGAGGGTAAGTGATAAAATGATAAACTAGTAAATGGGCAGGGGGGGGGGAGAAGAGTAGAGAGGGAGATGAGGAAGGGTAAACAGAGAGATGGAAGAATGACGTAGGAGAAGGTAGAGGAGAGAGAAAGAAAAGTGAGAAGAAGAAATATAAAGAATGTGTTGAGTGAAATGAGGGAGAAGGAGGAGGAGGAGGAGGAGGAGGAGGAGGAGGAAAGAGGAAGAATAGGGTGAAGGAGGAGGAACAGGAGTGGAGGAAGGAGAGAATACTGGCGAAAGAAGAATAAGGGTTGGTGGCACAGGTGCGGAGTCTGGTAGGTGAGATTAAAATAAAAAACTGGTGTTGTTGGAAGTTAATGCACCTCATTATCTCACGTATATTGGCTGCTTTATTTTACCGTTTGCCCCTCAGTCAGCTTCGTTTCTCGCATGTTCAACACCCGCAGGTTCCTGTGACTCACTCTGCTGAATAAACTCGTCTGGCGTTAAGTGGAGTAGAGTGCAAGATCAATCCCGCCCAGATGACAGTATAAACACTGAGGTTCACAAGACTTACTTTCAACTGAATAAAGGTATAAGTTGGAATGTAACGCTAGAAATGACGCACCCAGGAAAGGGTTAATGTTGATTGTATGAAAAACTCTATTTCCTAAGACTCACTCGAACCTACATCAATTCATCTGGCATTAGCTGGAATAGAATGTTAAGAGTTGTTCCGACCATGCGAAGTGTTAATTCATCCCTCTTGTTTACTTTTTAGTTGGCGTCGTTCTTCGTATGGTTAATTCATGTCAGGGGAAAATTATCAAATTGGAGGCGTTACATATAGCCTTCGTTAGTCCCATCATTACTAGGGAGCTCTCCTACATTGGCTAGAATCGTCTGGCAGGTGTAGGGATAAAAGGTAATCGACGTCCTCGGCTGAGAGGTTAAACAAGGTTTGAGTCAAAGGTTTTCGGGTCTTTGCTCACCACCATTTTTCTGTCTTCAGTCTCTCTCTCTCTCTCTCTCTCCCTCTCTCCGCCATAATGTTGTAGCAATCTTTCTTCTTGCCGTTAACTCAATGAGCACTGCCCTTTTGACATCGTTGTTCGCTTGCACTCTCCTTTAATGTGGACACGCAAAACCAGCCCATCTGAACAATTTCAATCCTGTCACGTCCAGCTGTCTGTGAAGAAGTTAACTGGTATTCACAGTATCATATCATCGAAACAGATCAGCTCTAGATCACTCTTCCTTATTACAACGTTCCTGCTGCCTACTACCTGGAGTCTTTACAGTGCATCTTGAAATGATCTGATCTTCATTAAACTTTCTTTTTTCTTTGAATGGGACTATTTTGTCATGTGTCAAACCCTCATCCTGTTTGTGCATAAGGAAAGATAATGTTCTTTGTCTTGTTATACTGTTCTGTGCTCTTATTTTTGCATTGTCTTTCTGTTTACACATTCTACGGATATTGAATCTTCTGGTTCGTGAATCATCTCTGTCTGCTTTCTCTACTTATTATTTTTTCTCTCCTCTGTTCTTTGACTTCTGCACTGCCTTTCTCCTGTCATGTTTTACTTCTTATCCGCGTCTCCTCTGTACGATTTTTTTTTTCTTAAGTTGCAGTTACCTATTGTTTTATTTCTAATTTGCCTTGTTGCTTCCATGTTCTTTCTATATAGCATTTTTTTTTTCTCATGAATCGTATCCGAGTCTCCTATCTCTTTTCGGCTGCTTTAATCAACCAGCATCCCATGTCAGAATTGTCAAAGTAGCAAAAAGTGGGTGTACGGGGAAGGGGTGCCTCTTCAGATGCGTTCCCTGGTCCCGTGGGTGAGATGGGACCACGAAAGTAAACAAAGAAGCCGGAACTGTCCACCGCACCACGTCCCCTCGTACCTTTGTCTCCTCCTGCCCCCTCCGGCTTTTTTCCCCCTTGCTTTTCTGCTTTCCTTTGGTACTTTTTTCTTTGCCCTTCGCCCTCTGAAGACCATTCTCGTTATTATTTTTAGTCATTTGAGTTTCTCTCTGTACTTGTGTTTGTTAGTCTCTGTCTATTGTCTAATGACTGTCTTGTCTCCCTCCCTTCCTCTCTCTCTCTCTCTCTCTCTCTCTCTCTCTCTCTCTCTCGTAACGTTGTCTACCTCCCTCCCCTTGGCTTCTCTGTTTTCCCCCCTCCCTCCCTTCTACCCTTCTTTTTTTTTCGTTTCATAGATAATTTTTTCGGAGTCGTCTCTCCCACTTTCCTGTCTGTTTTTTTTCCATCAACAGATTTTCGATGTTTTTCATCTATTTTCAACATCCACGAAAAAATAAATTATGTTTATTTCTTTTTTTCCTTTTTGGCACGTCTTTCTTGATCGTATTTGTTAGGTTTTCCTTATTTTTTTTCCTGTTATTTTGCCATTCTCCATTGATACGTGTTCTTTCGCTATGAAGAACGTTTTTTTTTTTTTCCTCCACTTCTCCATTTCTTTCCCTTTTATTTACTTTTTTTTTTTTTTTTTTAACGCAGGAAGCTTTTTCTTAGCGTCCACAAAATATAATCTGCTAATGTTTATTCCCATTCCCTTTCCTGTTTTTACCCTTCTCTCTTGATCTTCCTTGTTTGGCTTGTCTTTGTTGTGTGGTCGAGGGGGGCCACGTCCGCTCATACCTTTGTTCCCCCTTCCCACCTTCCGCCTCAGTGGCCTGTGTACCTAACCTACCCTTTGTTGCGCGTGTTCCTTTACTTTATTTTTCCCTTTTCCGTTCAAGGTCGGCTTTGTTCTTTGTCCTGTGCTTGCTCTCAAAGGTACAGCATAACCAGGGATAGCGTCAGTGTGTATGGTCTGGTTGTTACGCCAGGGTACGACGTTTTCAGCTCATACATTTATTGGTGGCAGTAACGTGAATGAATTAGGGTGCCAGTTAGTTAAAAGGACCAGGTAGCTATGATGTGTGTATGTTGAAAAGTGAACCCAGATCCCTGATTCCCAGTGGTTCCCTCTCAGGTTCAAAAGTGATGCATTACACAGCTGCAATTACTATACTCTTTTTGCTCTAACTTGGCCAAAAATTGCCCTCTCTCCATCTTGAACGCTTAATTGTAGTAGAGATATTCATCATCATCACCATCATCATCATTATCCCATTTTGCCTCACAGTAACAAGAGCGAAGGGGCCTGGTGCTAGGCGCCCCAGTCGCGACATTTAAGACAAAGGTGACCAACCTCACTTGTTCCTGAGTTGCATTAGGCGAGCAATAAACCCGTAGAGATTGGTCTACTCAAGGGGTCTACTGTGCTGTCGGACACGGGTCAGAATCCTGGCTGGAGCAGGGAATAGTTTTAGGATTAGAATTTCGTTGATGGAGACTACTGATCAACATGAAACCAACTGACATGTCGTAAGATCACTCCCGCTAATACCAATACACCATTGCTGCATGACACAGCCCTATGATGTATTCAGTATGGACGGTAGGTGTTAGCGCCAAAGTAGTAACGTAAGAGGTACGTAGGAGGTACGTAGGAGGACTGTTGGGCCTCAGGGAACGGGTTTTGAAGTCTATGCCCAGACTCAGACACATAAAAAATAAAAAACTCAGATGGAACCCATATAGGCTTCACCTGGTACAGTACAATTGCCGTAACCCATTATACCACAAGATGTCATTCGGTTACTATTACGATCCATGGGGAGTATTTAACTATCTACCCTATGAAGACCCATGGAAAGCAATAAGAAAAGAGAAGGATCATGAACACTATGCAACTAGACAAACTACAGGGTAGATTGATAATGATTTGGTTGATTATTCATTTAATTTAACAAACTAAACATACAATAATTACAACCCTAAACCTAACTAAACCTAAGAAAAAAACAATATAAATACCTAAAGCCATTCACCATCAGAAGATTAATGAACTAATGCAAGGAGAAAACTGATACTCATGGTTTACAGCAAAAGAAGGCGTTGAAGATGGGTTCCCTATAACACAGGCTTCCAGGTAAAGGTCAGGAGTGGTTCACTAAGATATTCCCAGGGCAGAGGATGAGTGTGAACTGAACTTGCGCGGGAAACCAGATAATCAGGCAACCTCGCTTCACACAGAAAAAGGGAGGGAAAGTCAGGTGACATGTTGGGAAACTAGTAGTATCAAATCCAGTCAACAGATGGAGCGCTGGTAGCGTGAGGTGGACGAGTGCTTGACTTCAGTCAAAAGATGGGAGTTCACGAGGGATGAGGCGGAGGAGTAATAATTATAGCCGTAACACCTCCCCCACAAAGACCTACGCAGTGGAAGCACGAAGGAGGTAGATTACTCTGTAGCCTCGATGGGATGTCTCGACAGGGTATCCGCGAGAATGTTGTCAACACCCCTTATATGCTGAACTTGAAGATTAAATGGCTGAACAAGCAGGGCCCATCGTAGAATCCGTTGATTGGAATTCTTCATAGTCTGGAGAAATACAAGAGGATTGTGGTCCGTAAAGACAGTAGTAGGATGAGGATGGTGGCGAAGATAGCACTCGAACTTCTTGATTGCTAGCACGAGAGCTAGAGCCTCTTTCTCAATTGTGGAGTAGCCCCGTTGATGTCCTTTCAGCTTCGACGAATAGTAGGCAATAGGATGGAGAACACCACTCACTGGGTTGGTTTGCAGCAAAACAGCACCAACCCCAACTCCACTAGCATCGATATGAAGATGGAAAGGTTGCGAGTGGTCAGGAGTTCTGAGGACAGGTCTGCTGGCAAGAAAAGTTTTCAGACGTTGAAAGGCAGTCTCGCAGGCAGAGGTCCACTTGAGGGGGTTCGAAGTGCGGTGAGATCAGTCAGTGGAGCTGCAACACTGGAGAAGTTCTTACAAAAACGACGATAGAAACCGGCCATCCCCAAAAACCTCATGACTTCCTTTCTGGTGGTTGGAGTTGGGAACGCTAGAACTGCTTCCACATTGGCCTCCTTCGGTAGAACTTGCCCCTGTCCCACAACATGTCCAAGATATGTTACTGTAGAGTCTCCAAAAGTAGATTTAGCTAAGTTGATGGTAAATCCTACTTCTTTTAGTTTGTTGAAGAGGGCATGGAGACGTGTCAGGTGTTCGTCCCACTGGTCAGCCATCACCACAAGGTCATCCAGATAAGCTGAAGTCCCAACCAAATCCTGTGTGATGAAGTTGATGATCCTCTGGAATGTGGCCGGAGCATTAGATAACCCAAATGGCATTACAGTGTACTGATATAACCCAAATGGGGTTATGAAAGCAGATATTAGTTTAGCTCTGTCTGTCATACCTATCTGGTAATAGCCTTTTTGGAGATCTATTGTGCTAATAAATTCGGAGTTTCCTATGCAATCTATTAAGTCCTCTATGAGTGGTAGGGGATAAGAGTCAGAGACAGTGACCTTATTGACTTTACGATAGTCTGTACAGAACCTGTGGCTTCCATCGGGTTTTGGAACTAAAAGGCATGGGGAAGCCCAAGGAGAAAAACTTGGTTCTGCAAGGTGATTAGCAGTTAAGAATTCAACTTCCTTTTTCATTACTTTCATTTTTAAAGGATTAAGACGATATGCTGGCTGTTTAATTGGACTAGTAGCATCGCTAACCAACCGTATGTCATGTTTTAAGAGACCACAAAACCCTGGTAAATCAGCAGTAACTTCAGGATAAGACGTCAATAACAATTCTAGGTCATCCTTTTGTATGTTTGTCAAACTTGATAGGTAATCACATAGAGATTCCATGATCATGCTGTTAGATAGGTTACCGGACGGTTGGGGTAGGTCCAATTCTGGGTTTGTCAAGTCTGAAGTCTCTGGCTCTGGCTCTGGCTCCGTTCCCACAAACAGTACAGGGTTCATCTCATTTCTCTCTGCATAGTGCTCCTCTGGGCATCTAGTAAAATAAGGTTTCATTAAATTCACATGAACAAGTTGAGAGTCTTTACGTCTATCTGGGGTGTGTACTACATAATTCAACTTTGATAGTTTTTTGGCAACTACATATGGGCCAGTGAATTTACTCCTGAGGGGACTACCTGGAATGGGAAGAAAGAGCAAGACCTTGTCTCCTGGGGAGTAACTGTGTGCAACAGACGATGGATGTTGAAGTCTTTCCATTTTACACTGAGCCTTTAATAAGGTATCTTTAGCAATCGTTCTGACTTCTGATAATCTAGATCTTAAATTATCAATATAGTGAGATACAGATGGACTTTCTTGAGTAGTGCTGTTAAACCACTGATCTTTCAGAAGCTTCAAGGGACCCCTTATTTGTCGTCCATATAATACCTCAAATGGAGAATATCCTAAAGACTCCTGAGGACACTCCCTTATAGCAAAAAGAAGAAAGTCTATGCCTTCATCCCATTCCTTGTGGTTTTCCAAGCAATACTTTTTCAACATTGATTTAAAGGTCTGGTGGAACCTTTCTAAACAGCCCTGGGATTGTGGGTGATAAGCCGAGGAAGTGACATGTTTAACCTCTAGTTCCTCCATAACTTTTTTGAAAAGCCTACTGGTAAAATTCGTCCCTTGATCCGATTGGATTTCTTTAGGGATGCCAAATGCAGTGAACAAATGAAGCAGGGATTTCATTATAGTTTTAGAGGTGATATTTCTGAGGGGATAGACTTCAGGGTATCTTGTTGCAGTATCCATGATAGTAAATAAGTACTGGTTACCTTTCTTTGTCCTAGGTAGAGGTCCCACACAATCAATAACTACCTTTTCAAAAGGTGCTGTCACTACAGGAATTGCATGGAGTGGAGCAGACTTAAGCTGTTCATTAGGTTTACCAGCCACTTGACAAACATGACAAGTTTTTATAAAAGTAGAAACATCCTTTCTAAGACCTGACCAATAGTAATGTTGTAGGATTTTTTTGTAAGTTTTTAAGACCCCTAGGTGACCAGCTATCCCGTCATGAGCCAGTTTAAGGATGGATTGTCTGACAGATTTGGGAATCACAACTTGGTGGATTTCTGACCAGGTATCAAGATGTTTTAGTTCTGGTGGTCTATAAGCTCTCATCAAAACGCCATCATGGAAGTAAAAACAAGGCAATGTATTTAGGTCTTTACCTTCGACTGCAGCATGTCTCAGGGTAGCAAGTGATGGATCAGCCTTCTGAGCTTTAATTAGGTTTTCTTTTGAGATAGTCTGATCCAGCAGATATTCCTTGGGAGCAGGTGGTGGTAATGGATTGATTTTGTTCTTTTTAGCCTTCTGTGACCTAGTTACAACACAGGAGGGAAATAAGTGGGGAGCAACAGTATCTAGAATCTCAGTTGGGCTCTCAGTTAAAGGGTTTTCAACCACTGAAACCATAGGCACAATGAGTTCTCCTGCCAAATCATTTACCAATAGCAGATGAGATCCCTTGACTGGCAAAGGGTCTTCTCTGACAGCTACTTTAACATTTCCAGATAAAAGGTCACACTGGAGATAAACTTCAGCTAAGGGATAGGAGGGATTAGATGAAAGGTCAGACAAAATCACCTTCTCCCCAGTGAAGGCACTAGATACACAAGGAATAGCATTTCTGACCAAAATTGATTGAGATGCTCCAGTATCTCTCAAGATAGTAATGGGATATAACTCATCATCTTTATTCAGTGAGACTGTACCCTGAAACATAAAAGGAAGGAAGGAATTCTGATGAGGCTTATTTGAATCATAAGTCACTACTGGCTTTTCAATTTCATGAGGAGATTTTTCTTTGGGGTTAAACATGTTTTTTGAAGTTTTACAATTAGGGTGTTTGCAGGACTGGATAGAATGACCTGGCTTTTTACAATAACTACAGGATATATTGGAGATATTTTGAGTCCAAGGCATCAAGTGTGAAGAGCTCTGCTTACCACCCACCATACCGGAGCTTACACCAGAGGAGTACTTAACACCTGAGATGGAACCACTCCTGTTATTTAGAGATCCCATCAATAAATCATAGGCGTCAGCCAACTCCGCTGCTTTCATGAGATCCTTCTGTCCTTGCTCCTCCACATGCTTCAGGATGGTGAATGGCAACTTACTCTTCCACTCTTCCAAAACCATGAGATTAACCAGGTCTGAAAATGTTGCGGTGTTAGTTGTTTCAAGCCATTTCTTAAACTGTCTTAATTTATCATTTGCAAACTCCACATAAGTATGAGAAATTGATTTTACATGTTTTCTGAACTTCTGTCGATATCCATCAGGAGAAATTGAATATGCACGAAGAATACTAGTCTTTAAACCATTATAATCATTTTTATCATCAAAACTATTATAAACTCTCTGAGCTTTTCCGATCAGCTTTGGGACCAAGACTGATATCCAGTGTTGTTCAGGCCACTCATTTTTCTTGGCAATGTGCTCAAATGTGTTTAAAAATCCATCCACATCATTCTCATCAAACTGAGGCAATAAAGCAGCTTCCTTGTGTGGTTTAAACGCAGTTAATTTCTCTCTCAATTCAATTTCCTTTTCCCTAAGGTTTGAATTTGCATTTGCTTCAAGCTCTCTTATTTGTAATTCTTTCATTTTTACTCTCTCTTCTTGAGCTAATTGTTCTGTTCTCATTCTCTCTTCTTGAGCTAATTGTTCTGTTCTCATTCTTTCTTCTTGAGCTAATTGTTCTGTTCTCATTATCTTTTCTTGAGCTAATTGTTCTATCTTAAGCTGATATTCTAATCTTAATCTTTCCATCTCCACTGGGTCACTGTGTCCTTGTTTAGTATGAGTTGAATAAGGATTATCAACCCTAGTAGGAAAGGAATAACTCATAGGAGTCAAAACATCAATAGCCTCTGTCCCCAGGACTTCCCTTTGAACTAAAGACTCTATAATTGTGTTTTTTAAGACCTCTTTTGTCATACGAGGTTCAATTTCTATTTGGAAGTAGGTAGCAATGCTTTTCCACTCATCTTTCTTTAAGTCTTTTAATTGCTCATGGCTAGGATTTTCAACAAATCTTTGAAGGTCAAACATGATTAAAATGTATGAGAAAAATTATGGTAAGTTATATTTTAGACACAGATTACAGGAAGAAAACTCTTTGAAGTCCTGGAAACTTCCAGAGCCTTGACCAAAATATTAACTTACGAAAGTCGTTGTCTATGATTAAGAGCAGAGGATGACGGCTTTTAGCATGATCCGGATTACCCCTGATTATAGGATAAGACAAAACAACTTTGATTCTTGAATAATCTGGGACTTGGAAGAGTGAGTGTATCAAACTAGCCACTTGCCCTATCGCAACTAGCAGATGTAGACCTCACTGGAGCGTGGGATACGGCATTATAAACGATCCGGATATATTCCCCACATTTGATAGAACTTATAACGACCCTGTATTTCGTTAAAAATGAAAGATAAGTTCTATGAAGACTCCTGAACCTATAAACCTATGTGCTGACAAGTTTCACACTAATACCAAAATGCTAAATACATCAAGGAAAATTTAAAATCTATGGGAACAAGCAACAGCAACCCCTCAAAACACCATTACTGTAAATGTCTGTCCAGCTGAAATAGGTCCTGTCACGGTCGCCATTTATTACGATCCATGGGGAGTATTTAACTGTATCTACCCTATGAAGACCCATGGAAAGCAATAAGAAAAGAGAAGGATCATGAACACTATGCAACTAGACAAACTACAGGGTAGATTGATAATGATTTGGTTGATTATTCATTTAATTTAACAAACTAAACATACAATAATTACAACCCTAAACCTAACTAAACCTAAGAAAAAAACAATATAAATACCTAAAGCCATTCACCATCAGAAGATTAATGAACTAATGCAAGGAGAAAACTGATACTCATGGTTTACAGCAAAAGAAGGCGTTGAAGATGGGTTCCCTATAACACAGGCTTCCAGGTAAAGGTCAGGAGTGGTTCACTAAGATATTCCCAGGGCAGAGGATGAGTGTGAACTGAACTTGCGCGGGAAACCAGATAATCAGGCAACCTCGCTTCACACAGAAAAAGGGAGGGAAAGTCAGGTGACATGTTGGGAAACTAGTAGTATCAAATCCAGTCAACAGATGGAGCGCTGGTAGCGTGAGGTGGACGAGTGCTTGACTTCAGTCAAAAGATGGGAGTTCACGAGGGATGAGGCGGAGGAGTAATAATTATAGCCGTAACAGTTACATAGTTACCATCCAGCGTAGCAAGTGGTTACCAGGGATACAGGAAACCGTGATGCTTGTAACTCAGTGTAGTCACCTGAGAGAGAGAGAGAGAGAGAGAGAGGATGATGGACGCCCCCATTTGCCACGAAGTAGGAGATTAACACTAAAAAATTATGGTGGTCACGAAAATGTGCTGTGGAAGTATGTAAATCCATAGACTTAGTTTTCTGGCAGAAGGCTACGTGAAATAACCTGCAAAAGGAAGAAAATCTGGCCCAGGATAAGATAAAAACTACAGTATAGTATCTGTTTTTTGACTATAAAGCGTGGCCCATTGGACTGGGCAAATTTGGCCTATCTGGACATTGCTACTCTTCACCCTGCCCTAGGGTGGAAAAGGAGGTCCGGATGATGATTATGATGATGATGACTATATAAAAACTGTCGAGACCTGGTGAGACCTAAAATAATGTTTACTAGATAGAGTGTGCAGTCACAAAAGTGTAAAATGATGGTGTATACAGTAAGCTCTTACCAGTATAACACCTACAAACAAAATGAGTTGTACATAACCTCTACAAATAAAATGAGTTCTATATTACCCCTACAAATAAAATGAGTTCATTATTTCATTTATTCTAGTTTATTCACTTACCTTTGAGGAGAGTTTCTTTTGCAGCCTATTTCTCGTCGCTCAGTGTCAGGACTGACAATACTACCTGCATTACTTCCACTGTACTTCTTCGTGACTAGCACCACATAATAGTGTTTTCCTCTTGATACAGCTCAGCTTTCAGGAGGGAGAGAGAAGGCAATTGTTAGCATACTTAAAGTGAACAGAGATAAATGAGTCGAAATCTCACTGCACTCGTTAAGAAGCCTCCTGAGTGTACAGAAAGTTATAAATCTAATGATAAAGACAAAATTATCAAGAAAAAAATTCTTTGTACTGTTTCCAAACATTGTACAAAACTATGAAATTTCCCAGACTAACCGACTATGACTAGTCTGGGAGAAATCTTGCTGCATTATTTCGAAGCCTCAGACGTATGAAGGATGTCAAAACCCAATGAAGTATTGCATAGCTAATCAGTAGTAGTAGTAGTAGTAGTAGTAGTAATAGTAGTAGTAGTAATAGTAGTAGTAGTAGTAGTAGTAGTAGTAGTAATAGTAGTAGTAGCAGTAGTAGAAGTAGTAACAACAGCAGTGGTAGTAGTAGTAGTTGTAGTAGTTTCAACCCCAAGTTCATCTTAAAGTAGACCCAGCGGACTGCAGGCTGAAATTGCCCGTCTCATGTAAGCTACTCTCTGGGATATACAGAGAGAGTCAAGGGATGTTTATACGTGTAAAACCAGGCAGCTGAGCCACACGGTTATATCACGGCCACCACATGAAGGCGTCCCTTTGTAGCACCGCAAAACTAATCAACCGTAATGTAACAGAGTGGATTCTCTAACTGGATCGAAATCATGGAAGTGTGAAGCAGTCTGTAGAATGAAGTGGGCAGTTGTGTTAAGAGCTCCTTCATGCTGCCTGGAAAAATTAAAAAGAAAAAGTCTAACCCACCCAATATGGAACAGCTCTGATGAGTTAGGCAGTTTGGGTAGCGGATGTTGGATAGGAAAAGAAATTTGGATATCACATGAAAGACGTGGGTAAGGATGTCTATTGATCAACAGGTGGAAGAGTGGGTGATTATATGGTATACTTATGGAGAGGGAATGGAGGTGAGTAGGGTGATTTATGGGGTATATGTAAGTGACTTGAGGTTGGGAGGCGGTGAGGAGATGGCTGAGCAGAGGAAGTATGTAGTGTGCAAGTAGATGGATTAACAGTGTAAGTATGTGGTGAGGAAGCAAACGAAGTATGATGGAGAAATGTGTTCTGGGAATAGCAAATATGTCTGTATGCTTATATGGAGGTGGTGGTCATTTGATTAAAGAAATTGCTTGCTCGTCAGATGGATAGGAATTCCATCTCAGGTTAGGTTACGAAATAACTTGATTTGAATTTCGGTAAATCAGATTTTACTGATTTTTCACAACACCCACCGAAATGTCATAAAAACAAATATGAGTACACCAGTCCTGAGTGAGACAATCCTACCATGTAATGAATATGGAAGGAGGATATTAGCACCAACGCGACAGCATGTAAAAATTAAGGGCTCCTAAAAATTTTGGGCCTCGGGGAACGGCCTGTCTCCACAAAACTAAAAATGATCAGCCGCTAGAAAGACCATAAGAACAAACGATCAAAGGCACCACCGTAATGAAGAACCAGATTAAGTAGATATTTACCTCATCATACGAAACTGCACTGATGATTTTAAAAATAATGATTGATTAAGAATATTTGTCAGTAATGGAGATTGGTGTCTGTGGTTTCAGTTTTTACTGCCGTTCTCTTTCACACTTTTTTTTTTTTGGAGCACTCCTGTCGAATTTCTTTTTTTTTTTTACAAGATTTTTATGTATTTTTTTTTGTCCTTGTTAATCTGGGATGCTGAGAAAAGTTTTTAAAATATTTTTAATGCCATTACATTTTTCAATGCTTTAAACGTAGGTAAAATTGATGTTCGTCGTCTTTTTCTTTGTCATATTTGTCTTTCTAATTTTTCTTTGACTTTCCTTTGAAGCTTTGAGAGTTTTATATATTTTGCAATTTAATATTTCTCTCAGATTTAGCCGCCTGAAAATTTGAGGCCCGTTTTCCTCGTATATTTTTATGGGGTTTTCCTTTGCTCTTCATTTTTGCCAACATATTGTGGTTTGGATCAGCGTCTGCCTCTCACAGTCCCAGACTCACCAGGATTATTCTCTCAGTGTGATTTGTTTCTATTGGGAACCTTAGCTTTCCTTTCCTTTGACGTAATTTACACACGTCCATCATTCCAAACCATCATGATTTACAGAACTGCCAATGCACTCTTCATTCTCTCTGTCTCTCCCTCCCTCCCCTCCACCTCTCTCTCTCTCTCTCTCTCTCTCTCTCTCTCCCCAGCAGCTGTCAAAGACCCATCGTGAACTGAAGCACTGGTGTGGTGACGCAGGTGCGAACAGACGAGCTGCAAAAAAAAACAATTTCACATGAGAGAGAGAGAGAGAGAGAGAGAGAGAGAGAGAGAGAGAGAGAGGATGATGGACGCCCCCACTTACCACTAAGTAGGAAATTAACACTAAAATATTATGACAGTCACGATAATGTGCTATGGAAAGTATGTAAAGCCATGGATTTAGTCTTCTGCCAGAAGGCTACGTGAAATAACATGCAAAAGGAAGAAAATCTGTCCAAGGTGAAGATAAAGGAACTACAGTACTGTATAGCAGCAAACTCTCATCCCTTTTCTGTCCAACTCTCTAATGCAAGAGTTAACCGTTACTCCCAGTCCTTCATTTATGGAACAGGTCAGCTCTGGAACTGTCTCCCTCTGTCTGTATTTCCTGCTTCTTATGATCTCCAGTCTTTCAAACGCAGTGTGTCCAGGCATCTCGAAATGATCGGATCTTGAATTTGGCTCTTTCTTGTATTCTGTTTTTCTCTTGGAAGGAACAATTATTGCGGGCTCCCGGCCATTGGTTCCTTCTTCCTCGCATAAAAAAAAAAAAAAATAGCATTTGTTTTTTTGACTATATAAAAGCTGTCGAGATCTGGTGAGATCTAAAATAATGTTTACTAAATACTGCAGAGTGTTCAAAAGCAGAAGTGTAAAATGATGGTGTATACAGTAAGCTCTTACTATTATAACCCCTCTAAATAAAATGAGTTCAATATTACCCCTACAAATAATATGAGTCCTAAATTACCCTTCCAAAAATTATGAGTTCTATGTTTCATTCATTATACTTCATTCATTGAAGCTGGCGGAGAGTTTCGTTCTTTTGCAGTCTATATCTCGGAGTTCGGTGGCAGAATAGACAATACTACAGTCATGAAATATTTCTAGTGCACTTCTTCATGACTAGCACCACATTATAGTGTTTTCCTCTTGATACAGCTCATCATTCAGGAGAGAGAGAAGGCCACTATTAGCATACTTAAGGTGAACAGAGATAAATGAGTCGAAATCTTATTGCACTCGTTAAGAAGCTCCCAGAGTGTAACAGAAGTCAGAAATCAAATGATCAAGACAAAATTCGCAAGAAAAGGCTTGTTTGTACTGTATTCAAACCTTGCACAAAACTATGAAATTTCCCGGAATAATCGACTGTGGCTAGTTTGGGCGAAATCTTGCTGTATTATTTCGGAGCCTCAGATGTATAAAGGATGTCAGAACCCAGTGAGATACTGCATAGCTAATCAGTAGTAGTAGTGGTAGTAATGGTGGTAACAATAGTGGTAATAATAATAGTAGTGGTTCTAGAATAGTAGTAATAGTAGTAGTAGTAGCAGTAGTAGCAGTGGCAGTAATAGTAATAGTAGCAGTAGTAGCAGTTGTAGCAGCAGGAGTAGTAGTAGTAGTAGTAGTAGTAGTAGTTGTTGTTGTTGTAGTAGTTTCATCCCCCAAGCTCATGTTAAAGTGAACCCATCGGACTGCAGGCTGAAGTTGCCTGTCTCAGGTAGTGTACTGTCTGGGGACATGTAAAACCATGCAGCTGAGACGCACTGTTGTTATCAGGGCCACCACACGAAGGAGTCCATTTCTAGCATCGCTAAACTATTCAACCGTAATGAAACAGCCTGAACTTTCAACTTCATTAGATGTCCGTAGTTGGAAGTGAGCAGTTGTTCTAAGAGCTCCTTTGTGCTGTCTGGAAAAATAAAAAAATCTAACCGACCGAATATGAAATAGTACTGAAGCGTTAGGTATTTTGAGTGGCGGATGTTGGATAGAAAAGTTATTTGGATATCACATGAAAGTCGTGGGTAAGGATGTGCATTGATCAAGAGGTAGGAGAGTGTGTGATTAGATGGTATAGTTATAGAAAGGGAATGGATGTGAGTAGGGTGATGGATGAAGTATATATGTGTAAGTGACTCGAAGTTGGGAGGCGGTGAGGAGATGGCTGAACAGTGTAAGTATGTGGTATGGACGTAGACGGACTAACGGAGGAGGTACGTGGTGAGAAAGTAGACGGAGTATGATGGAAAAATGTGGACTGGGAATAACTATTATGGGTGTATGCTTATATGGAGGTGACGGGTATTTAATAAAAGAAATGGCTTGCTCATCAGATGGATAGGAATTTCATCTTAGATTAAGGTAGGGAATAGCTTAATTTGAATTTCGGTAAAAAAGATTATACTGATTTTTCACAACACCCACCGAAATGTCATAGAAACAAATATCAATACAATAGGCCTCAGTGAGACAGTCTTACCACGTACTGATGTTGGAAGGAGGATATTAGCACCAAAGCAATTGCATGTAAAAATGGGAGGCTCGTAGTAATTTTGGTATTCGGGGAAAGGACTGTCTCCGCAAAACTAAAAATGATCAGCCGCTAGAAAGAACATAAGAACAAAGGATCAAAGGCACCACCGTAATGAAGATCCAGATTAAGTAGATGTTTACCTCATCATACGAAACTGCGCTGATGATTTTTAAAATGATAACTGATTAAGAATATTTGACAGTAATGGAATTTGGTGTCTGTGATTTCAGTTTTTGTGGCCGTTCTCTTTGAAGCTTTTTTTATTTGCATTCCGGTCCAAGTTCTTTACAGGCTTTATTATGTATTTCTTTTCTGTCCTTGTTAATCTGGCATGATGAGAAAAGTTTTAAAAATAATATTAATGCCATTACATTTTTCAATGCCTTAAGCGTAAGTAAAGTTGGTGTTAGTCGTCTTTGTCTTTGTCATATTTTTTCTTTATGGTTTGTCTTTGTCTTTCCTTTGAAGCTTTGAAGAGTTTTATATATTTTGCAATTTAATATTTCTCTCGGATTCAGCCGCCTGAAAATTTGAGGCCCGTTTTCCCCGTAAATTTTTATCGAGTGTTCCTTTGCTCTTCATTTTTGCCAACATATTGTGGTTTGGATCAGCGTCTGTCTCTCACAGTCCCAGACTAACCAGGATTATTTTTCAAGAGTGTAATTTATTTCTATTGGGAACCTCCACTTGCCCTTCCTTTGACGTAATTTTCACATGTCTATCTTTCCAAACCATCATGATTTATAAAACTGTTAATGCACTCTTCATTCCCCCCC
>NC_136960.1:31199960-31204960 GCF_032717465.1 Coenobita brevimanus | reverse complement strand
GGGGGAAGAAGAGAAAGATGAAAAAGAAGAAGAGGAAGGAGGAAGAGTTGAGGGTATGAGAAAAAGCAGAAGAGGAGGAGGAGGAGGAAAAGAAAGAAGAGGAAAAGGAAGAGGGAGAAAAAGAAGAAGAAGAAGAAGAAGAAGAAGAAGAAGAAGAAGAAGAAGAAGAAGAAGAAGAAGAAGAAGAAGAAGAAGAAGAAGCAGAAGAAGAAGAAGAAGAAGAAGAAGAGGAGGAGGAGGAGGAGGGTTTTTTGCCCTTAACTTCAACTGAGGATATATCTTCTTTACAGTGGCTAACACCAACCAATTTTACTTTGGCTAACGCAATATGGGATACTTTTGCTGATGCCAAGCAATGTTACTCTCGCTTAAGGACAGACGATTTTTCACTCATCCCTGTTACTCTTTCCAAGATTTAGGGGTTCAGGGACTATATCCAGAAACTGAGCCCGGGAGTGGATTCATGCTATTCTTGTTCTTCTCCTGGCAATTTTTTAGTCCAGTATTGGACAGACTTTTCGAAGTGGATGGGCTCCATTCAGCCTTCATAAACACCGTCATTACCATACACCTTTTCCAAATTGGATAAAAATGTCCTGTTGCAGAACTAATACGCTAAAAAGTAAGTCACCCGGAGGCCTGGGGTTAATCCACAATGGACAACATATTCTGGATTTTGTCATGCCTACTATCGCCAGACGGTTATGCTTGCCCTGGAAAGCCTCCCAAGATTTACGAGTTAGTGCATTCTGTAAGCATCTGCAGTGCTTCATTTTCACTCAGCAAACTACCCAATAGTCGAACGGCATCCTATTTCGAACTGTACTGCAGGGTGTAATTGTTAAGCTTCGCCATATATTGTTTTGTAAGTATTATTAAGCTTCGGCATATATTTGGCGGAACTTATTTTGGTAAGCATTATTATTATTTTTCTTAGCAATTTTTTAAAAATCAGAACTTGATAATATTATACAGGAAAGTACCCCAGGGTAAGCCAAGTACTTGTGTCAAATGTTAATGACCTTGACCTATTTTTTAAGTCCATATATATATATATTTTTTTTATGTGGGGAAGAAGGAACCAAAGGCAATGAGCCCGCAAAACTGTTCCTTCCAAGAGAAAAACAAAATACGAGAGAGAGCCAAATTCAAGATCCATTCATTTTGAGATGCCTTGACACTGCGTTTGAAAGACTGGAGATCATAGGAAGCAGGAAATACAGACAGAGGGAGACAGTTCCAGAGTTGACCTGTTGCATAAATGAAGGACTGGGAGTAACGGTTAACTCTTGCATTAGAGAGTTGGACAGAAAAGGGGTGAGAGTTTGCTGCTAGACGGGTGCAACGCGCCCGTCGTAGAAGTGGAGGAATGCATGCAGACAGTTCAGAGGAACAGTGACCATTGAAGTAGCGATAGAAAAGAGATAAAGATGCAACACTGCGGCGAAGAGACAGAGGTTGAAGGGAGTCAGTAAGAGGGGGAGAGTTAATGAGACGAAAAGCCTTTGACTCCACCCTATTGAGAAGAGCTGTATGTGGGGAGCCTCCCCACACATGAGAGTTGTACTCCACACAGGGGCGGATAAAACCCCTGTATAAAGTCAACAATTGTGCAGGGGCAAAGAAAGAACGGAGTCGGCTTAGCACACCCAATCTTTTGGAAGCAGATTTTACAAGAGATGTAATATGATCTTTCCAAGACAAGTCCCGAGTAAATGAAACCCCAAGCATGTTCAACGATGATGCAGGATTAAGTTGAGTATTATTAAACATAAGTGGGTATACCTGTGGAAGATTTTGTCGGGTTGATAGGTGCAAAAACTGAGTCTTTGATGCATTAAAAACAACCAAATTATTTTTACCCCAGTCAGAGATACGAGCCAAGTCAGACATACATTAGGTGTGCCATAGCCTCATCCCTTGCCTGTTGAAGTAACTGCTGAGATGGACGTTGTGGGAATCGAATGGAAAGGTGAAGGGTGGAGTCATCAGCGTATGAGTGGATAGGGTTAGATGTACAGCTTAGAAGGTCATTGATGAATAAAAGGAAGAGAGTTGGTGATAGGACAGAGCCCTGAGGAACACCACTGTTAATAGATCTAGGAGAAGAACGATAGCCGTCTACAACAGCTGCTATAGAACGACCAGAAAGGAAGCTAGAGATGAAGGCACAGATAGAAGGATAGGAACCTTAAGAGGGCAGTTTGGAAATTATAGATTTATGCCAGACTCGATCGAAAGCCTTTGAGATGTCAAGTGCAATGGCAAAGCTTTCGCCAAAGGCCCGAAAGGAGGATGACCAGGAGTCTGAAAGGTAGGTGAGAAGATCGCCAGTGGAGCGTCCCTGACGGAACCCATACTGACGATCAGAAAGAAGGTTGTGATAGGAAAGATGCTTTAAAATTTTTCTATTAAGAATAGACTCAAAAACTTTTGAGATACAGGATGTTAAAGCAATTGGACGATAGTTAGAGGGTTGGGAATGGTCACCCTTCTTTGGGACCGGCTGAATGAGAGCAAACTTCCAGCAAGAAGGAAAGGTACAAGTTGACAGACAAAGGCGAAAGAGTTTGCCTAGGCAGGGTGTAAGCACAGAAGCACAGTTCTTGAGAACAACAGGAGGGACTCCATCAGGCCCATATGCCTTATTAGTACTGAGGCCAGCAATGGCAGAAAATACATCAGCTGAAGAAATTTTAATGTTAGCCATGAGGAAGTCAGAGGGGGGAAGTGATGGAGGAACAGCACCGGAATCGTCTAAGGTGGAATTGGAGGAGAAAGTCTGAGCGAAGAGATCTGCTTTATCAGTAGAAGAACTAGCTACAGAGCCATCAGAGTAGAAAAGAGGAGGGAAGGATGATGAGGTAAAGTTGTTAGAAAGGTTTTTGGCAAGGTGCCAGAAGGAACGAGAAGCGTTCGAGTTAGAGAGTTGAGAGCATTTTGTACGGATGAAATTATTTTTAGCAGAGTGAAGAACAGACTTAGCACGATTCCGGGCAGAAATGTATAAAAGATGTGATTCAGGGGTGGGTTGGCTCCAGTATCTTTTATAGGCCCTCTCCTTGTTGCGGACAGCATTAGAACAAGCGTGATTAAACCAAGGCTTTCGTGCATTAGTCAAAGGATATGAGAAAGGAATGTATGCTTCCACGCCAGAGAGAATAACCTCCGTAATGCGCAAGGGACACCCAGATGGCTCCCGGGCATGGAAGCAATAATCATTCCAGGGAAAATCAAAGAAGTACTGCCTGAGGGCCTCCCAATCCGCAGGTCCAAAGTGCCAGAGATGACGCTTTTTTTTAGGGTCCGCAGGCTGCACCAGAGCGATAGACAGGTTAAGGTGATAAGGTTGTGATCGGAGGAGCCCAACGGAGAGAAAAGATTAACAGTGTAAGCAGAAGGATTATTCATGGCGCAAAAATTGCATATTTGAAACTGAAATATCTCAGAAACTAATTATGATAAGCTGTTTGACTGAAAATTCTACAAGAAAAAAATTCGCTCAGAATTTTGGCTGAATATTTTGCCATATAGCCTAGTGGAAAGTACCGAGTTCAAAATACTGTAATCTGCTCAGTGTTTTCCTTGTAACGCATTTTAGAGAAAACCACAAAAGCTGTAAAGCTGTAACTTTACAGAAAAATGGCTGTGGTCCCTCTCATCATCTGAAAGGAATATGGTTACAGTTAAACATACAGTAGGCCAGTTATTGAGACATATGTAAAATACACCCATGGCGAAACTTCCTTATTGTGACTATACGGTACGTAATTAGGTAACTAGTTATTATTATTATTATTATTATTATTATTATTATTATTATTATTATTGGTAGTAGCAGTAGTAGTAGTAGCAATCTCAGGCTCATCTGGATGTGAACCCAGTTGACTGGAAGTAGAAGTTACCTGTCTCCTGCAATCCAACATCGTCCTCTGGGGGGATGGGGAGGGAAATGTGGGACGTTTTTTAAGTGGGAAGTGGGGCCGCCCACTTATATTAATACCACCACATGAAGGCGTCCCTCTCTACCACCTACAGCCGGATGAAGATATAAATGTTAAGGCTGAGGTTTATTCATTTTCTCGCACCTGATGCCGAGAGAGGAGGAGAAACATTACGTTCTCTAAAGTGCCGTGTTGAAATATTCCTCGCGGTTGACACTTTATTGGGGAGCGCCTGACTTAAAGTGTTGTCTCTGACGTATGATGTGAAAACAAAGCAGCGTCTACTGGTATGAATTGGTGTACGCTATGGTTTTGAAAAGGAAAAGTGCGAACGGGCTATACGACACCATGCGGCATCTGTTGTGATTCCAAAACTGTTCCAGCAACCCACATTGCAGCTATGCGTAAGTTTTTGCCGTTCTGGATAGCCTATGCGAGCACTTGGTATTTCTTGCTTGTTTATGTCATCAGTTTAAATAACTGTGTTAAGAGGAAGGAAATTGCTCAGTTACAGTGTAAGACACTATATGCAATAAACCAATGCGTGTTTCCTTTTTCCTTCTTGAATGCAAAGTGTGCCCATCCTCACAGGGTGTACTCCTCCTGGCCTAACTCCACCCACCAGTATTTCAATCTGACGTTCCATGTCTATCTTCACAGGGTGTACCGTGGTTCGAAAAGTCTTTCAAGAATTCAATAATCTAGTTTGCAGGTAGACAAAACAAAACTGTCACTTAGCGAAAGGGGCGAGATCTTTATTAAAAATAGATTTTGACCCATGTTTATGAAGGTGTATTGGGTATATTGGCAATTACGTTGTATGAGCGCCACTATGTACTTTGCTCACTCATCAAGTATTTACCCCGTGCCAGCGAAATGCGTCGCTAAGGCGCTAATGCTGCCTGTTGCATTATTTAGCGTCCTCTGGTGTGGTGCTGCGACGTATCTGCTTCCGCTGAGGTATGCGTCGTCATACCTGGCGTAATTGTTATCGTCCTTTGTCGTCGTAATCATCGTCGTCCTCATTATCATTGTAGCTGTCATTTTGGTCCTCCT
>NC_136960.1:31012460-31194960 GCF_032717465.1 Coenobita brevimanus | reverse complement strand
AGTCGGATTGAGCCGGTGAAGGTTAATATCCAAGAGATGGTTGGGGTTGATTGCTCATGTAATGCCACTCAGGGATAAGTGAGGCTGGTCACTCTCATCTTAAATGTCGAGACCAACTGCCTAGCCCCGGGCTCCTACGCTCCTCATAGGGCAATGTAGGATTGGATGATGATGGATCTAGTTATTTACTGATGGATGCACACGATTTTTGTTTTCCTTCAGCAGAAGGGAGACATCTTGTAGGATTCTTTTGGTGAAGGGGTTAATGAAGGCTATATCTAACCCCGCCAGTTGGAAGTATATCAAACTGAATAAAAATTATCTGGTGTTAGTAAGAATGAATTAAGCGGGCATCATCGGGTTGAACTTAATAACTGAAATTTATTTACTGTACTATAGGGTTATACTGTTCACAGCTGATAAGGTAATACTCGATCTGCAGTCTAGTTTTCTTTAGTGAAGTTCCTTTTTTCACTTAATTTAGTTTATCTTGATATAATTTTCTTGTCAAACGTATACACACAGGTTGGGTTAAAATGTCACAAGTTTAACTGTTTTAGCTGTGTGACTTCTTTTAAAATTTACTCTTGCCTACCTTGGATATATAACTCATTCAGCTCAAGAGACCAATTGCAGTGCACGGGTTAATGATGGCGGCATCTAAAACCTCCTGTTCGAAAAGTTTCCCTTAGGGGCGTCTGATGGTATTAATACTCTCATCTTTTTGTTTATTAAGGTTCGAACATGCTTGCATGCGTCGACTTTGCTCAACTAATGACGGTTCTCCACGCTGCTTGATCTCTGGCAGTCTCCCTATTCAGTCCCTTATCTCTAAAACTATACTCCATGACCTCATCAGTTTTATTATCTTTTTCTTGCCCTGCCTCTCGCAACCCTACCTCCTGCATTCACTTTCTCGCTTTCAGCACCCAGTCTTCTTCCTCCATCCTCTCCACATGCCCAAACCAGCTCAATCTGCCCCTCCTCATCACGGCACCAATACATTCCAGTTCCATTTTTCCTCTCAACTCTTTAATCGTAAACCTAGGCCCCCCAGGCCTTGCATTGAAGGACGCACTGCACATTCATCTAATTATTGTCATTTCTGTACGTTAAAGCCCACGAATATCCTCTTCCTTTATTGCCTAGGTCTCACTACCATACAACATTATGCTCCAAACACATGTCGCATACAAAGGTCCCTTAGCACGGAGTGAGAGCCCTCTCAATGTCATAAGATGAAACAGCTCCCTGAATTCCTCCAACCTCTGCTTACTCTAGCCACGGAGTTAGCTCCAGCCTCACCTCTAGGGCAGAGGACTTTTGATTTATATTAACACCAGAAGACCCAATTCTCCACTGAGCCATGGAAAAATGAAATCATCTCAGTAACATTACGTCTACATAAAACACATGAAGTACCAGTACATAAGAAGATAAAAAAGGGGAACGAAACTTTGCTATGACTAACGTCAGACACACTGAAACAGATTTCCCAGCTACAAAAAATAAAAGCTGGAAGAAAGGGCATGATACCACCGTATTCCTTAACCAACCCAAGAGAAGTAAGAGACACACAGGTCGAGAGCCAAGAATGAACTCACCCCGGTTGTGTTGCTATTTCCACCAAGTGAACTCCTGTTCGGTACTGTGACACCAGAACACGGCGAGTCTCCACACTTAGTTCCCTGGATTTTCTGTGGCTATATCAGCGAACCTTCAAAACAACAAATTTATGTTCCATAACCTAGGTTATTAACAATACTCTTAACAACCTTATCAACAGGAGTGTAAGGAAATTTGTTTGATACTTCCCCCCTTAAGAATAAAGTCATAAAGGAAGCACCAGGTTACACTGACTTCACTGACAAGCGGTTCTTGATAGAGCATCAGGGGTTAAAGCATCAGGCAACACATTTTCCTTCCCTTTTATGTGACTGATTATCATAATTAATGGCTGAAGAGGTAAAGGCCATCTCATTAACTGTTCATTATGATTCTTCACCTCTAATTAAACGTTAGTGGATTATGGTCAGTACATACTTTCACTGGAATTCACTGTCTTCAAAATGGCACCTAAACTTGTGGAAAGCCTGGATTAAGGACAAAAGTTCTTTTTCAGTGGTTGAATAAGACCGTTGAGCGATGTGAACTTAGATACGAAATAATCTACAGGACTGAGGTTGAGAATGTCTTGGTCAGGTTGTAGAAGGACAGCGCCAGCTCCTCATATCAATGGCACCCACTCTGAGCTCGAAGGGTTGGGAATGGTCTGGAGTTCGTAGTACAGGATAACTGACAGAAAGGCCTTGATGTGGTCGAATGCTGCCTGATACTCAACAGTCCACTGATACGGCAGCTCAGGGCTTAGAAGACCTGTAATGGGTGCTGCTACTAGTGAGAAACTTCAGCAAAAGCGGCGCTAGAACCCCGCCATGCCCAAGACTACCTGAGGGAACTCCCTGATGTGGGTCTGGGATATTCAAGGATGGAGCCAACACTCGCCTTTGCTGGGTTCGTTCATCCTTGACCCACTTCATGCCCAGTGTAGGTCACCATAGCTCGTCCAAAGTCACCCTTCCGGAGGTTGATGGTTAGGCCTGCATCATCCAACCTTTTAAACAAATATCTAGGTCGAAGTCTATGATCTTCCCAAGATTCAGCTATAACAGAGAAGTCTTCAAGATAAATATACACCCCATATCACTCCCTGATGACAAAATGATGCACTGAAACGTGTTAAGGTCATAATGCATACCAAATGGCATCCTCAAGTACCTATACAACCCGTTTGTTGTTACAAAAGCAGAAATTTCCTTTGCATTATCAGAGAGTGGAATTTGATACTACCCAGTCTGAAGATCAATTTTTGTTATATATTTTGCATAACCAACAGAATCAACAAAGTCATCCAACCTTGGTATAGGATGATAGTCAGCCTGAATAATATTGTTGACCTTGTAGTCCATACAGAGGCTATCCGATGCGTCAGGTTTGGAGACCAGTAGACACGGTGATGCCCACGGGCTGCCAGACTGTTTCCTAGAAGATACTCCACTGCGTCTAGCATCCGTTTGCGCTTATCTGGACTAATTGGGTATGGAGATAGCTTTATGGGTGTAGCATCATACACCAAGAGAATGTTATGCTTCGCAACAGTGCACAACCCAGGAGCATCTCTAATTGTGTGAATAATTCTTAAGTAGTCTATTTTCATAATTTCATTGAGACTGGTTTAGATGTGTTAGCTTGTCCTCTAACTGTTCCAAAACTGTGCTTTCAATAGGAAGCTCATACTCAGTAGGACCTAAAGTTGAGTCACCTATAGGAGTCAGATGTTGTACCTGAATACCTTTAGTTGGTGAAGGGCTTACATGTTAATTACTCTGTGCCGTCTGCCTCTGTATTTTTGATGTAGTTTTCCTTTAACATATTGGTATGAACTTTTTTTTCGTCCTCCGTAGATGTTGGAAATGATGTAGTTTACATTATCTCTCCTCGTTTTAATGCCACATGGTTCAGAATATTTGGTACAGTATATGAAGGACCACCTTAAACAGTCAAGAGAACTACAGCTTATCGTCGGGTGCAAAATTTCTTACTTTACTTTGCCATAATGACTTTTCAAACTGGCTTGACTAATCTGCAGATTAAATTTAGTAAGTGCATGAACTTTGGTCACTGTATTTCAGTTTATTCAGATACTGGGCAACAGATTGAGACCATGACTGCTTTAGCAGGATCCATGTTTCCTGCAGAACTTTCAAAGGACTCGGTACTACCCTACCAAACATTACTGAAAGGGCGTAAAACCTTATGATTCATGCTTGCTGTCTCTCAGGGCAAACACACAGTAATGGTATGCTTTCATCTCAGTCAGACTGAGTTGTAATACTTAAGCATCATTTGTTTCACCATCTGGTGAAAATGTACCAGTGCTCCTTGAGACTCAGGATGATAGGCGGTGGTACTGCTCAGTTCTAAGCTGCTTCGTCACCATAGAAAACAGTTCTGATGAGAATTTTGTGCCCCAGTCTGACTGAATTATCTTTCGAATTTCAAAGTGAAGAGTATAGTTAGGGCATTGGTTACAATCTTAACCGTGGTGTTTCTAAGAGGTATAGCATCTGGGTATATGGTGGCTGAGCATATAATCGTAAGAATATATTTGTTACATTCTTTAGTCCAAGGAAATGGTGTGACATAGTCCACGATCACCCTACTGAAGGGCTCTTTCACTAATGGAATGAGCTGCAGTGGAGCTGGGGGTATAGGGCGGATATGTTTGCCTACGACCTGATGTGACAAATTTAAATGTAATCCGAGACATCTTTTCATCTTTGGCCAGAAGAAAAGTGTAATGATCTTATGATAGGTTTTGTGGACGTCCAGGTGACCATGGACCGTCATGTGCACGTGAAATTATTTTGTCTAAATGCAAATGGAGTACCAATGTCCAATCTTCTAACACAGCACCTTAGGGCCTATACTTCCTCATCAGAACTCCTTCCTGAAAGTTAAACAAAGTGCTCAAGTTATCAGCAGTTTTCTCTCTAGCTCTGTCCATCAATTTACCAAGAATTGGGTCATTTATCTCAGCTGCCACTAAGTTCTCTTTACTGATGGGAAAGTCACTGTAGTTTTCATTTGGTGGAGAAACACTGAAGTCTACAGCAGGTTCAGGTAAAGTATTCTTAGCCTTGGATTGGGTAGTTTCATGACAGCTTGAAGGAAATTGGGATATTCTTTTTCAAGTTCTAAGGAAGGACTGATTGATGCAGGTTTACTTACCACTTCAGGATCAGGAACTACAGTTGCTTCCGCAAGGTCGTTTCCCTACAACAAATGATCTTCTGTCACAGGAAGAGGTTGCTTGCTAACTACAACGATGACTGGACCTGTCACAAGATCACATTCAAGATTTATTTGAGCCAGTGACATATTGTTGTATCCTGACAAGTCTTTACATGCTCTCCATTACAGAAGTCTTCTACTCCTGGAATGACACTGCTTACCAAGACATTTTGAGCAGATCCAGTGTCTGAATATAGTTACGGATGTCTTCTTTTCATCGTTGTTGAGGAAAACCTTACCTGGAAATTGAAATCCCTGATATGGATCTCCAATAATACCTCCTCCAGGGGCATAACTATGTACATGCATTTTTCAGACTGACTGTTATTACCCTCTGCATCATAAGTCTCATTTGAATACTTAGTTGTGGCCTTATTTGTGTTCCCTTTGGTTTGAACGAGGGGTCAAATTTTACAGACTGACGACAACGCTTGTTAGGACATGTCATAATTTTGTGCCCATACTCTTTACAGTATGAACAAACCTCTTCAGACTTAGTGTTGCTTTCACAAGTGGGTGAACTTACAAGGTTCTTAGGAGCCATACCATCCAGAGCTTTTGTGGGAAATCCTAGAGCCAAAATTTAATCTCTTAGTAACAACTTTTAGGTGGTAACGGTGAATTAGAGTATGATAATCAGCCGTGACAGAAGCCTTTTGTAGCTGTGTAATCTTCCTATCCTCCATATGTTGCTTTAACTCTTCTAGTTTTTTTTTCTTATTCTTCCAAGACCTAATTTCTTCTGCTTGTCCAAATGGTCTACCCGGCTGGCACTCAACCATTTGTCAAAAGCTCCCTGCTTGTCACTGGCAGACTCAACATCGGTGATACCAGGAGTCTGTCTTTTCTGAATCCCTGCCAGCATCCTTCTACAGTCAGTTCATATGGCGTCATTAACAGCCTGCGTTACCAAGTCAGTGTTTCGAGTCATCAACCGAGAATTTTGCAAAAGCATGAGCTGCCTTACCAGTCAGTAGAGTCTGAAGCAAGATAGTCCAATATTCTCTAGGCCAAGCAAGTGTTGTGGCAACATTTTAAAACTCCCTGAAGAAATCTTTCGGGATCCTTTTTACAGAAACGTGGGACTATTCGACTGACCTTTGCTGCATGAAATCCATAAGGCTGAGCACTAAAGAGGCTAGGTGTGAGATTCCTATTTCTGAATTTTGCTTCCTCTCAGTCCAATTTTAATTTTACTTTCCGAAACTCTCGCTCTTGTTCTCGTTCTGTATTACGTTTACGAGTCTGTGTACTTAAGCTACCTACTGATTCTTGTTCTCGTTCTGTATTAGACTTAAAAAACCCTGTACTTAAATCACCTATTGCTCCTTCAGGAAGGCTAACTGAAACAACTGATTGCTTTATTATTAGTGTCTTAATTTCATGCTTCTTCACACCGGGTGCAATTTCTATCTGAAAATTCTTAACCAAAGCTTTTGAGTCATCCTTCTTTCGAGATGCTCTAAGTAATCTTTAAAGGGTTGGGTCCCTTACAAATTCATGCACATTAAAGTCAGACATTATGGCAAATGCCAAGGCCAAGTCAGTTTGGTAAATTCGTAATGAGTGATATGAGTAGCGAGTGCTGCTTAACTTGGATATGCCAGAAAAAAGTTAAAACAGGTGATTAAAAAAACGTTGTGTCCAGTGAGTGTGCCTTTTTCTACCAGATAAGTATAAAGTCAGAGGCCAGCGATAGCTATGGTTGCTCCAATGTACGAACGATGAGGAAAGGATTAAGGAGGAGTTCACTAAAGGTAAGTTAATACGTCTTAATTTAACAAGTCTCGCTACAGAACTGCGATGACAGGAGAATGGAAAACCAACACTGGATTATCAGCCGATAAGCATTAACTCACTGTCACTATTTACTGTTGTTTAAGTATTAGTAAATGCGAATCATTTCGTTTCCCTGGTCTGGGCACTCATTATGTTACCCACCCAAATTATAACCGGTCCCCGAGGTCAGAAAATTCTCCCAAAGCAATAAAGGTAAAGTAAAACTGGAGGATGTCATCATAAGAAAAGGTAAGGGTATAATGAAAATATACAGTTGGCATTTGTTTATATTAGCAGCAGAAAACCCAATACGCCACTGAACCGTGAAAAACAAACATTACTAAATTACCTGTGTGACATCACAACGGCAATATAAAACCTATCAAGTATCAATACAGGAGAAGATTTAAAAGGGAACCAAACTTCGCTTTGACCAATGTCAGATGTATCCAAATAGATTTCACAATTACTTACAATAAAGGCTGGAAGAAAGAGTATGATACCATCGTATTCCTAAATAAAACCCAACAGAAGTAAGAGACGCACATGTCGAGAGCCGAGTGTGAACTCACTCTGGATGTGCGACTATTTTCCCAAGTGAACTTCGGTACAGTGACACCAGAACAGAGAAGGGCTGCATATTTACTTCGATCCTTGGATTTAGCAATTTCAGCGATGCTTCAGAACACTGAATTTATATTCCCTAATCTAGGTTACACTACTCGCCAAGAATTTCAGTTCAGAGACAAAAATGGGTATCCCGAGGCAATAACATGGCGTTGATTTCAAATATGATGTTCATTTTGCTCTAACGTACAGTTTTTCTTAACTCACTGCCCTCACACGCATCCCTATAGTACAGTGGTCCTTCTTTTCACCACTTTATTCGTGCTCTTTATACCTCTTTATATGCCGTGTATAATATCAAACACATACAGTACATTGCCTTTTGTCTACATCCACTTCCTAAAGTTCGTAAATTCATTATGCTTAATATAACTCTTATTTTAGATTTATGGGTTGACAATGCCTCGCAGATGTGTGAATGATCATAATGCTTTCTGTTAATATGTGGAAGTTTTACTTCAAAGAAGCAGAAACGGAAGATCACGTCCCTTGTAAAGATAGCTTATCTACATTATTTTGGCTTTAAGATTGGCGACCAAGACAAACGATGGGTGCCTCATATTTGCTGTGTGACTTATTCCAACTATCATCGCGAATGGCCAGCAGGAAGGAAAACAGGGATGCCTTTCGCAATTCTCATGGCGTGGAGAGAACCTAGTGCCCATACAACATATTGCTACGATTGCATGACAAAGTTGTGGAATTTTCTTCCAAAAACAAAAACAGCACACTTTATCCAAATTTACCATCTGAAATAAGACCGGTCGATCACACGGAGGACCTTCCCATTCCAAGGCCACCAACAAATAAATGTATATTCCAGACTTCAGATGAGGATGAAGATGGAGAGCCATCTGGAACAGCTGCCCCTGATTCTGACTTTGATGTCAGCCATCTGGCAAAGTACTCCATCTAGTCATCAAGGCGACCTTAACAATCTTGTATGTGACTTAAATTATCAAAACAACAGTCAGAACTACTCATTTCGAGATTGCAAGAATGGAACTTGTTGCATCCAGACACAAAGATGATAAGTTTCAGGATGCGGCAACAAAATTTGGGGCTTTTTTCTAATCGGCTGAGGAGTATGCTTCTGTAACAATATCACATGTATGTTTGAAGCCTTGGGAAGGATTCATGATCTTGACGAATGATAACTTTTTATTGATTCCAGCAAATCAGGTCTGAAGGTTGTTTTCCATAATGGGAACATGTTACCCAGTATACCATTTGTTTTAGCTCCTGAAATGAAGGAAACGTATGAATCGATGCAAAAACTCCTCGTTTTGACTGAGTACGACGATTTCCGATGGAAAATATGAAGCGATTTGAAAGTGGTAGCCATGCTGCTTAGACTACAAGGAGGTTTGACGAAATACTGTTGCTTCTTGTGTTTAGGGAACACCCGTGATGTGCAACAGCACTACATCCAGTGTGAGTGGCCTTCATGAAGTTCCCACAATGCCGGTGTACACAACGTACAGAACACACCACTCGTCCAAGTGGAAAATATCATATTTACACCTCTTCACATTAAGTTAGGTTTGATGAAAAACTTCGTCAAAACCTTGGATAAGACAAGTGCAAGCTTCGCACACCTAGAGAAAGTCTTCCCTAAAATTAGCTACGCGAAATTGAAGGAAGGCATTTTCGTTGGACCACAAATTCGTAGCCTGAAGAAAGACAGTCATTTTGATGCAACCCTCGATGCAGATGAACTTAGGGCTTGGAGATTGGCTCTTACCAAAAAATATACAAAGGACCATAGACAACCCCGAAAGATATCTTTACATATATGACTTAATAGTCATAAAGACCTTTCATGTATTTTATAAAAAATTAAACCAAAAAATATTTATGAATATGACTAGAATCCCTGGGAAATATCATCTAGTATAAAATTAGACACATAGAATTTGCTGAAGCCGTACTGGGAACTCCATGCTCTCCAGGTTGCTCAAAGATTAATGTGGTTGTGGTTGGCCCCTACCACTAGCGAGGTCTGTCCAAAAAAAAAAAAAAAAGAGTGAGGGAGAGAAACAGAAAGAAAAGAAATGAAATATAACGTTAGTCCTACGATGCACCAATTCTTTTGACGGTGATGTGAAAGTAACATTAAAGATGTATCTGCACACTGAAAGGCTTAAATGTGTTCAAGTGCTTCAACTGCATCCTGACTTTTGATCCACTTTCGTTAGGATTATGAATCATATTCCCAATGGCTAAGGTAGTTCACCGAAACCTATCTCAGATTATGTCAGTGTTGCGTGATTATGACACAGACCTTAGTTCATATCAATCTTTCACCTAACACCTTCAGCACGAGGATACTTTTTTGTTAATCCCTTAACTGCGGGGCGTCACTTTCGTGATGCTCAGGAGCAAGAGATCATACCGTGGGGCGTCACTTTTGTGATTCTGTGTTATTTTGAATTCCCCCAGGCTTACAAGTAGTGGCTTGTATCATCTATCAGTACTGCCAATGTCCAACAGTAGTCAGCACTCCAAATCTCATCTGTACTCCCATCCATTGTTGACAATTTAGCCATTTTTCCCCGTTCCTGACTCCCCTCCCTACCTCCCCTCCATTACCCTGTCCTCTCGCCTGCCCGGCCGCGCTGCACTAAACCAAATCTCCCCCGGAATTATCCACTGATTTCATCCATTGAAATAAGCCCTATACCCTATTCTTATACAAAATAATAATATACCAAAAAGAAATAAGGTAAGTGATAGTGCTATACACCTGGATTTGGCTAATTATCACCTGACAACACCTCAAGTGCACTCGTTTGCTAATTTCCCACGGAAATTTCCCCTTTGAAATATGCCGTATAATCTATTCTCATAACGAAAATATATATAAGAAAGGAAGGGAAAAGTTTATGTGATTTACATTCACCTGGAACTACCTATTTTTTTATGTGTTGTCGAGATTTCCTTCCAATCATTTTTTAGCATGTACTGCTACTCTCCACCAATAGTCAGCACTCCTGATCTCATCTGTACTCCCATCCATTGTTGACAATTTAGCCATTTTCTCCCATTCTTGACTCCCCTCTCTACCTCCCCTCCAGTACCCTCTCACCCCTCCCTACCTCACCTCCTTTACCCTTTCCTCTCACCTGCCCGGCCGCGCTGCGCTAAAGCAAATCTCCTCCGGAATTATCCACTGATTTCATCCATTGAAATAAGCCCTATGCCCTATTCTTATACAAAATAATATATACCAAAAAGAAATAAGGTAAGTGATAGTGCTATACACCTGGAATTGGCTAATTATCATCTGACAACACCTCACATGCACTCGTTTGCTAAATTCCCAAGGTAATTTCCCCTTTGAAATATGCCTTGTAATCTATTCTCGTAATAAGAATATATATAAAAAAGGAAGGGAGAAGCCTAAGTGACATTTACATTTACCTGGAACTACCTATTTCTTTATGTATTGCCGTGATTTCCTACCAATCATATCTTAGCATGTAAGTTAGCAGCTGTCACCCCATTGTCACTGTCAACCCTTGCCTGGTCAGATACGCCACGCCATTCAGTTCCTTGCCCTCCTCCTCTGTGGTCAAACCACGTCGCACTCGCGCCCAGCCATTTCCGCCGCTTCTGCGCCCATTGCAAAGGGCCCTGTGACCTCTACCCCCAGAAAAACTCGTGTGGGAAGCAGGAAAGGACTAAGTGACTCTGCATGGAATGTGAACTTGCAGAATTATCAACGATAATTATGGA
The DNA here is from genome assembly GCF_032717465.1 of Coenobita brevimanus. Classification (NCBI taxonomy): domain Eukaryota; kingdom Metazoa; phylum Arthropoda; class Malacostraca; order Decapoda; family Coenobitidae; genus Coenobita; species Coenobita brevimanus. The sequence continues at coordinate 31,183,962 of NC_136960.1, read as the reverse complement.
TAGTGACTATGATCCTTCGGGTGATTCGTGTGATGAGCCGAGTGAGGAAATCGTGCCAGAAACTCCTAGTACGAGTGCTTCAGTGTCCCAAGTTATCCCTAGCTCCAAAGGAAAGGAGCCTTTAGTGCAGCAAGGGAAGGAATTTGGGAAGGGAGTGAAAAGGCGGCGGGTTAGCCCTGGAACAATGGCCCCGCATGTGTGTGTGTGTGTGTGTGTGTGTGTGTGTTTTCCACCAATGCTCATAAACACGTCTTTATCACCATGAAGTGTGCATTACAATATTGTCCACTGCGCCACAAGATTGTGATATTTATAGTTTAACGATATGGCAAATAAGTATTTAATGATCAGTACACAGTAAGACCTTATTTTCTGAATGTTATTCAATCAGGTATGCAGTGCAATAGCAGATTATAATACATTAGTTTGAACGTAGCCTTTAAATCTGCAGGGTAAGTCAGGCTAAAACACCAGATCTCTAGTAAAACATTCACTATTGTCACTATACAACATGTTATTGTAGGGCAACTGGAACAGGGCGATAGCAAAGGTGGTGGGTGGTCCTAATCGGTGTTGACAGGGTTACTTTATCACTCCCCCAGTTACCCACAACATTACATTATCATATAAATTCAATGTCTGGCCCCATTGTTTCATATCGTTTTCAGATGTGTTCTTAAATATACCTGTAGTCAGTTAGTCTTCCTTATTAAATATTTGTGTAACCAAAAACGTTTGTCCATTTTTACATCCTTCCTTCTCTGAGTCAGCTGACGTTTCGGCTGATAATAGTTAATGGGAAAAACCATGGCCACACAGAGACAGAGGAAAGTAGTAACAGACATGGGACTCAAGTTGAAGAGCAAATAATCATAAGGTTAACCTGACCGCTACATCTATTACGTTGCTATAAGTAGCACTGACCAGTGTGAACTGTAACTCGTCAAACTTTTGTTGAAAACGTTCTTGCTGAAAACGAGTAAACTGAATTATCTGTTGTATGGCACGATAATGTTGATTAGCGTAAGCTGCAATCGATACAAGTTTGTTTGGTTACTATGCAGATCATCCATTCTGCCAGTTTAGTTTTTGGTTACCTTTTTCGTTATACGTCCCGTAATAATCGTGTAAATCGCAAATTACACCCTATTGCGGTTATAACTATATAAGGCAAGGTTATATTCCTGATATTGTTATCAGGAGGTGGTGGGTCTCTTGCTGGAGTGAGTGGCGATAAGCGGCTGAGGCAATGGGTGGAGGGGGTTGGTTGTATGCAGTGCCGAATTAACTATGGTGTGGCCGGGCAGGCAAAGCAGACGGTTGGCCTGCAACATATAGATCTCTTTTTTTCCGTTATTTCTGGTGAAATGTTGGCATGACCTATTATGGTCTTTTTTGATGGTCTGATGGGTGATGGCCCTTATTTGGACGCCCAAAACTTATATTTATTCCTCTCTGGAAGTCTGGATGGCCTGTGACAGGCCGTGGCCTGGAAGGCAGTTGCCCATTTAGGCTATACCTGGTAATTCGGCCCTGGTTGTATGGTGTGCGCGGGGTCAGCACACCACGTGGCTCACTTTACTGTTGGCTGTCCTGTGTATGAAATTGACCTTGATACTTATAATACTGTCAGGAGCAATGAATGGCATCTAAATATTGACTGACCTTTGGTAATGCCAGCAACCACGTCATGGCCTCGGCTTGATCAGCTTAGTTTGTTTAACCACCAGACAAGCTGTCATCCAGTCGCTGTTGCCCAGCATTATCCGATGTCATGGATTAAGACATCAATAACCAAGATAATACTGATCCTGTGTTTTACTTATCAGCAACACTTTGCTACGAGTATTATCACACATGGGGTATTAGTAGTAACTAATGGTAATGACCTATACTAGAGTTTGTAAAATAAGTGATTACGTCGAGTAAGGAAAGGAGCACACCACTGACTACTACAAACTTATAGCTTCCGACTGTTTAATGTTACGCACTGACTGGATAAAACCGTCAAAATGATAATTATGGTTACAGACCTCACTGTCATATGAGTATATTACAGTTATATACTACCCTGCATTCAGATCGTGGTGTATAAATTACTATACTGTGGAGTAAAATACTGTGTAATGTGTTTTTATTCGTTATCATAACAAAACCATTATTTCCCAAGACAAATGGATGATGGAAGAGTAGTTGAGACAATGCGAGTAGGCCCTTGGATGTGGGGAGGGTTGAGGGTAGACGAATGAATGGGAACGAGGGAGGGGAGGGGGAGGGGCTGAAAATGGGGATGCGGTGGTGCCACATATACCAACCTGCTCGTGAAGCCGGTCACTCGATTTTTGCTGGAGACTGTACGTCTGCATTCCCCTTGGCGGAGATTGTCGTTATGCCTGTGCCACCACGGGAAGACGTCACTCACCAGAACCACTGAAGGGCTTAACTGTTAGCGTTCTTCTCAGTTAGATAAGACGGCTTCGTGCTCGCCTGAATATAATACCGGTTAAGTTAGGTGAAAAGCAGCGGTATGATTAAAAACAGTATGAGGACGCCATTATCTTTTTATTTCCCAGCGATTTCATTCAGCTTAGGATAGACTTCTCGATCTGGTGGGTCAGATACAACGTTCAATAACCCTTGTACAAAAAGGAGGCTTTCGCGATCTAAATGAAATTGTAACGATAGGATTTTTTTTATAGTCCCACCGTTATTGTTTCATCAGTGTAACGCCAGGTATTTTATCCCACCGGTTGACACCAGTGTAATGGTCGGGAATTTATGGATTTCCCACCGTTGTTGTTTCTGTTCAACTTACTCGTTGATAATACAAATGGTACTCGACTTAGTCTCCCCTCAATGACTGATAGAATATTCACCTCAGTAAAAACAAAAGGGGCGGGGGGTGTTTTGACTTGGTATGATAAAGGTTAATTGATTAAGATAGTTTTGGTAGCGTTTGTAGTTTTGGCCGAGTCGAGATTAAGTCAGTACCACGTGTATTCGTCGTTCCCAAAGCAGAGGAATCTTGAACTGGAAGGGGAGTGAATTATGCGTGAGAGGACATAATTCCCTTGATTGGGTATAAAAATGACATATACTTTACTCTACTTTAATAATTCTATACTGGTTATCAACAGACATTTTTATTACATGACCTTTAGTCATATGGAAAAGGGTTGTAAATTAAAATCATGGTTTGGGCGATCATCATACAACATTGTCACAAGGCGAAACAATTGGAATATTCAAGTGATTTCTGACGTCATCATACCTCACTCTTTATTGTCGGTTATTCTTGGGCTCGTCAATAGCCTCAAGACTGGGACATTTATCGGCATGAGTTGTCTTTTCGGGCTGGCATAGCCTCGAACCAAAAAAAAAAAAAAAATCATCACTCGTGTTCTATTTCGTCCGTGTAGTATAATCTCATCATGCAATTCACTAATAATTCACAATCACTATCAATTCATAATTATTAACAATTCATAACCATCGTTAATGCATAATCACCAAAAATACATAATCACTCGGGCTTGTTTAGCCTTGAGGAACAACTCAAAAATCACATTTTTTGCTCACAACCACTAAGTTCCCTTCAACGCTCCCAATTTTTCTAACATATTAATATAAGAGAAAGAAAACGGTTGATGAGTTTGAATTCGCCTTTCCGTTACATGATCACATCAATTTTCAAAATTCTATACCTTATCTACAAAAAAAAAGTAAAGTTCACCTGATAGATTCATAATACCATTTCTACTACATTCAGTTTATAATTCATGGGTAGTGTAAGTGTGTATGTAAGACGAGTCTATGGGCAATATCACAAGATGGCCTCGTGCACACCCCGACGTCACGGTGTCTGTGAACTGAACCAACGTCTGTTATACTGTTATACACGATGTCTGAGTAGCGAATCTCTACGTTAAGCTTTTAACAACATTACTTCATATGGTTCACGACAAGCAAGGATTAAACAAGAAAAAGGGGGGGGAAAGGAGGAATGTGTACAGCTCACCTGAACCAACGTCTGTTATACACGATGTCTGAGTAGCGAATGGGGCATATCAGGCACCATGGGACGCCACTGCTAGATCAAATGAGACTGTGTTTTTGCGATATGGTGGGTTTTAATTCTCTTCATTATTTATATAGTAGTGTACACATGACGTTAGGACTTTTGATTGAACTGGGGAAAATTTGGGATTCAATCCTTACTTAATTTAAATACTGAATTTACTGCCATCCCGCCTTGAGTTTGGGGTAGCTTATGCCATCCAGTGACGGCTAAGGCAAGCGGGACTATTTGATCCTCACAAATTACATTATTTTGCCCTTTTTTGACTATTAATCTTACATATTTGGGTTCTAGCAGCTTCATTAGTAAGCATTTCACAACAATGATTCGGAAACAATTGTATACCCATTATTATTCTGTCCAAGGTTCAAACTTGGCGCCCAACAACGACGCACAAACAAGGGGAAAGGCCGCACGCATCTGCTATTCATTACTCTACCAGATGGAGGAATTCCCATAGCTCAACACTCACAATTACATCACCCATGCATAGATACAGAGATGTATACATATAAAAATAAAGTTAACCCTACATCGATCATTAACACATGAACTACTACTTAGGACAGGAATTTATAGACTAGTATTCAGATTACACCCAATCTAACTTAGAAATTACGGTACCTCTAAACACATACATGAATACTAAATTTGTGGCACTACAAAATAGTTTGGTAGCTTTTTTTTTTTTTTTTTTTTTTTTTTTTTAAGCAAGGGAGAAGGAACCAAATGCTAGGGGCCTGCAAATTGCTCCCTGCAAGAAAAAACAAAAACAAGATAACATAGAGCCAAATTCAAGATCCATTCTTTTTGAGATGCCTGGGCACACTGCGTTTGAAAGACTGGAGACCGTAGGCAGCAGAGAAAACAGGCAGAGGGAGACAGATCCAGAGTTGACCTGTTGCATATATGAAGGACTGGGTGTGGCGGTTAACTCTTACATTAGAGACTTGGATAGAAAAGGGGTGAGAGTTTGTTGCTGGACGGGTGTTACGTGCCAGCCGTAGTGGTGTAGGGATGCAAGCAGACAGTTCAGAGGAGCAGTGACCATTGAAGTAGCGACAGAAAAGAGATAAAGATGCAACAGTGTGGCGAAGAGACAGCGGTTGAAGGGAGCCGGTGGGAGCAGGAAAGTTAATGACACGAAAAGCCTTTGACTTAACCCTGTTGAGACGAGCTGTGAGTGGGGAGCCTCCCCATACAAGAGAGTTGTACACTACACAGGGCCAAATAAAACTCAGAACGAAATATCAAAAGACGTCATCGTAATGGAATTGTTAGAAACTTTTAGGGGAAAAAATAGTTTCGCTAGTTTTTTTTTTTTTTTTTTTTTTTTTGCTAATTGACCATTGAGTCCAATGCCCTTGGTCATTAAAGCAAAGTGTATATATATATATATATATATATATATATATATATATATATATATATATATATATATATATATATATATATATATATATAATCACTCAGATCTTAAAGGTCAGAACCAACACGCCTAGCCCCGGGCTCCTACACACCTCATGGGGCAAAGTAGGATTGGATGATGGATGGATGATATACAGTATATATATATATATATATATAGATAGATAGATAGATAGATAGATAGATAGATAGATATATATATATATATATATAGATAGATAGATAGATAGATAGATAGATAGATAGATATATGTATGACATGTAGAGGACTACTGGGCCTTGGTAGCAGGCTGTGAAGCCTATGCCCAGAGTCGGACGCATAAAAAAAATAAATAAATAAAAAAAAAACTGTCGGGAGGACGCATCTGTGTTAACTCCCACCCCAGAACGATCAGTGTGGGGTACACTCCAGGGGCGAGTAAGCAAAGGCAATCTCAGTGTACTGGCACAGACACCTACTGTATCAAGCTATGAGGGTGGGGAGGAAAATGAGGAACTAGCTAAGCTTAATGTCACCAGAAGGGTGATAAAAAAAAATAATAATGCCGGTGAAACAGCCTTAGAATCTACAGGAGAGTTCAGCACACACGGCCGCTCTCTCTGCGACCATCTATGAAAATCGCTACAGTGGATGTTCAGCTGCATTTTATTTAGCTTGCCTCCATATGACCTTGTTAAGTTGAGAGTAATCCCATGTTCTTTTCACTTGAACCTGGCCTAAAATTACCATCTCTTCATCTCGAATGCCGAGTTGTAACAAGAGCCTGTTGCTAGGATATGTTGCTATTCATGAAAATAATCTATGGAAAGAGTGTAGAACCATATGATTGCCTTTTCTGCTGCTGAGCTACTTGAAATAAGCTACAAATGGACGAAATTATGGACCAGTTAAGGCGAACGAACAAATGACGTCACAGGGTACGGATATTAGTCCGTTTAGTCTGGGGAAGTAATATATATTTATTTCTAACTGCTGCTACACGATTTCATTCGTCTTAGAAGAGCACGGTGCAAGTGAAGGGGCTGATGAAAGCTATAATTTACCCCTTTCAGTCCTGAAAATCTCTTATGGACTGAATAATTTCTTTTGCTGGTAGCAAGAATAAGGTGAAGCAGACGTCAACTTTCTGCATGACTCTACCCAGTCATTACTGTTGCATTTCTTTTCTTTCTGTTCTTTAATCTGTGTTAGTAATTGTAGCCCTAGGTTCATCTGAAGCGCGAACATGGTGAACAGGAGGTAAAAATTCCCCTCCTCCTGCAGCTAATCATGCTACTTTCTGGTTCATAGTTAGGGAGTTGAGGGACCTTTGTATTCAGGGCAGGGGAGTCACTCAGCTTAATCGGTGCCACCACGTGAAGGTGTCGGTATCCAGTCCCTCTCCAGGACCAACAAAATACTGGATTCATATTTGGAAAGAAGTCTGGAAATGAATGGAATAAAAGGGACTCCATTAGTCTCCTATGCTACGAGAAGTCTCTAAGCTTCAAAAAAGAGCTTAGTATTAGAAAAAAATATAAAAAGAAATAGAGATCTCTGTATTGTTTGAATTAAATGCAAGATTAGTGCTACTTCTTCCTGTTTGGAAAGAGGATCCTAAGGTAAATGAACGGATCTTAAATTTGGCCAGCATATGGTTTTTTGTTTTTTCTTGGAGGACCGATTGGGGGTCCTGGCCTTTGGTTCCTTCTTCCTTGCATAAACAAAAAATATGAAGTCACCTGGAGCTGAGAAAAAGGACCTCACCGTACTGTATGGATTGATATTTCCGTTGAGCCGAGTGTGTTGACTTGACCACTAGGGTAACACTTCCAGGCAATATTGCTCTCTCTCTCTCTCTCTCTCTCTCTCTGGAGGCTTATTTCCTTGGTTGTGTGTGTCTCTGTCTTTCTCGTATTCTTGTCTGTTCTGTTTCGTTATTACATCCTCTCTCTCTCTCTCTCTCTCTCTCTCTCTCTCTCTCTCTCTCTCTCTTACATGCACTGATGAAGGCTTGCTTTCATTGCTATTCCCAAGCACCTCATAAGATGGCACCTGCCCAATGATTCTCCTACTGCGTGTGTCTATAAGAGATTTCATGGTGAAAGAAGAATGTGAAAATACGTGTTGTTTGTTTTGCGAGTTCGCAAGTAGGTTTAGTTTAGAAATTAAGAAAAACAGTGAGGCAATTGATCTCTTAAGTGACATGTTGAAAGGCTGGGAGAATGAGGCTGAAATGGTGAGTCCTGGGGCAGTGCATGCACAGGAAGTGCAAGCAGGAGTGTTAGCCAAGGTAGGTAACTTAGAGCTATGCTAATTAAGGCTGAGACTAGGCTAGATGATAGTGATGGCTTCCAGTCAGTCAAGGGAGGGGGCAAGACCGGGGTAAGTAACACTGATAGGAGTGTATCCATTAGGAATAAGTTTCAGATACTAGAGAATGATGGGGCAGGAGCAGCCTAGCTTCATACTTGTCGGAGATTTGTCGATTAGATATCAGGAGAAGGAGTTTTGTACTAAGGGATCTACAGTAGGAGGAAACATTTTTGCTTTCATGGGTGTAGGCTACCGGATGTGACTGAGAGAGCTGATGTCTTAGTCAGTAATACCTCAGAGGACTCAGTCTTTGTTACTGTGGTAGGAACTAATAATGTAGCTTCAGGAAGGTCAGAGGAGACATTTAGGAAGTACTGGGACTTTATTAGGAAGTTCAGGGAACATCGTAGGAAGTTAGTTATCTGCGGTCTGTTACCCGGATTTAACTTTTGTTCTATGATCCTCAGAGAATGACAGGAGCTAAAAGTAGGCTTGAAGGTCTGTGTAGGAAAAAGGGTATAATGTTTGCTGATGTTTGGGACAGTTTTAGTCATGACAGAACGTTGCATAGTAGAGGCGGTCTTCACCTCAATAGGGCAGGAAAAGCTAGGTTAGGTAGCTTTCTAGATGGCATTGTTATCCGTGCTTCAAGTAGTAAGAGAGGTGGAAAGAGGGACTGTTAATGACGGAGTTTTCAACAATCCAGTCCCTGAGGCTAATGGTCGTAGGGTAAGTGAGGTGGGATCAGACCACCAGGAGTCAGGTAGATCTGACCCCACCTCAGATGCAGGTAGGCAATCAGGAGAGATGTAGGGAGCTAGAGAGTGACATCTGTGGCTGACGGGAGTATTGCCATAACGACTGAGGATTTAAAAAATTAACCAGAGCTAATTTTAATGTGCCTCACAACCCTACTAGATCCAGCCGAAATATGAATGCTATGTGTATGTGAGAAGTATTATTTCAAAGCGAGAGGAATTAATTACTTATGCATCTACCGGAAACCCCGACATAATTATAATTACAGAATCATAGTTAAACCCTCATGACATACACGTTATTGGAGAAGTATGGCAAGAAAACTGTAAAATGTCAGAAAAATCGCGACTGCACAGAACCGACGGGGGAGTTCAAATATATATTTAAAATAATACATAAATGAAATAGAGATAAGTAAATTGGATGTTGGTGCAAGCGATTCTTTGTGTGTCGAAATCCTTACAGATAATAATAAACCCTTTAGGTGTAATATACAGACCGCCCAAGTTAGCAGAGTTCCTCAAGGGACAGTTCTAGGACCAGTTCTTTTTACTATTTATATCAATGATCTAGAATCTGGACTCGTTTCTATGGTGGCGAAACTTGCAGATGACTTGAAGATTGGATGCAAAGTAATTACGAAAGCAGACTGTCAATCTGTACAAAGCGACCTAGATAAGTTAACAAATTGGAGTGAATAATAGCAGCTGAAATATGATGTAAATTAATGTAAGGTTATGCTCTTTGGCGACAAAAAATAAATAAATAAATGAATGAATATATACGAATATAGCATGTTCGATAGCCCACTGGTGAAAGTAAAATACGAGAAGGACTTAAGACTTATTGTCAGTAACGACCTCAAAAACTCAGTGGCCAGTAACATGGCAAACAAAATGCTCTGCTTCATCACATGGAATTTTGATCATAAAACGACTTATGTAATTTCAAAGCTTTCTGCGTCTTTAGTCAGACCACACCTAAAATACTGTGCGCAACAGTGATACCCAAATCTTATTATGGACGAAGACAGACTCGAAAGAGTGCAGCGCAGAGCCACAAAAATGATTCCATTGATGCGAAATTTACTTTACGAAGAGTGACTAAAGAAGCCAGATGAGTTTCTCTGAAAAAGCGACGACTCAGAGGAGATCTAATAAAATTATTAAAATTCTTAACAAATCTGATGACGTTAGATATGAAAATTTGTCCGAAATACAGAATGATACTGTGACTAGAAATAATGGAATGTAACTCAATAACAAGAAGTGCAACACTGATCTATCTGTCTATAGCCAGACTCCTCAATCCCGTATGGGGTGGCCATAAACAAATCGCCTCCATGTCGCCCTGTCCCGTGCCATTTCGATGCTCTCCTCGACCTTCCACCCGTGTCTCTTTTATAGCCCTCTACTCCATCCCTCCATCTCATTCTCGGTGTTCCTCTCCCTGGCCCCCCCCCCCTCTACTGATACGATAAAATTCTTTTAGACAAGTATTTTGAGACTACTGGCTATAACTTAGTGTTGTTCTTTCTAGGTTGATGGATATACTGACCGCTGTGAGAAGTTTGCTAAATAACGAAAACATTCGGCGATTGTACAGGCGCTTTCTTTTACAGATGTGTAAAATAAATATTACATTGTGCATAGTCGTTTCTCCTCTGTCTGAAACTATTAAAGTTCCATGTTTGTTCGGTCTAACAGGCACTGTAATATTTATTTATTTTCTTTATTTTTTAAATATTTTTCCTGCCGGTTGACCCGGTGGTATGGTGGGTGGGGAGAGCCTTCGTCTTTTCTATATTTTTCTTTTACACGTTGGTTAGATATTAGCTAAATTTGCCTTTTTTCCAACACATAACCTCGTCACCGACCAACAGGGTCTTCCTGTTCTCTCTCTCTCTCTCTCCCTCTCTCGGGGCAGGATGGCTCAATAGTAGAGCGCCTGACTGGAGACCGAAGGGTCGAGAGTTCGCGCCTTGCCCAAGCAGCTGCCCTGCTGGGAGGGGTAACGCCCTCTTGTAACCTAGCGGGGCTATATGATCCATCAAGGTTTAGCTCGGGGAATTCATTTCTCTCCCTCTCTCTCTCTCTCTCTCTCTCTCTCTATGCTGTTGTCGTTGTTGCCCAGTGATCGTTTGCTCTCAGTATGTACGCCCTTATGCTTTGTGCTTAATCCTGAACTTCATCGGTTCGGTTAGGTGTGTTTTCACGTATTCTTGCTGCCGTTTGGCGATTCTTTGTATGGAGGGTTTAGGTCTAGCCTTCATTAATACTTCAATACAAAGAATATTTCCTTGGGTGAGGTGAGGTAAGGAAGTAATGATGTTGATGAGAAAGAAAAAGTTGAGGTGAGATGAACTGAGGTGAGGTAAGGAAATGATGATGGTGATGATAATTATGAAGATGATGTTGATAAGGAAAAAAAGAAATAAAAAAAAACTGAGGTGAGGTAAGAAAGAAAAAGGAAATACAAAAAATTGATGTGAGGTGAACCAAATGTACAGTGGCGGACCCACGGGGGGTTGGGTGGCGGCCGCCCCCCCTTCAGCTATGAATGGCGCCCCTAAGAGCTGATTGTTATGTCAGGAAAAATAAAAGAGCTGTAATAATAATAATAATAATAATAATAATAATAATAATAATTATTATTATTATTATTATTATTATTATCATTATTATTATTATTAATATTATTATTATTATTGTTATAGATTTTTAATTTTTACTGACAGTTGCTTTCAAAATGCTTGTGAAATGTTAAAAAGCGTTTTGCAGCCGGGGCTCCGCCCAGGACCCCGCTGGGGGAGCTAACGCTCACCCCAGACCCTCTAGCTTATTGCCTAGCTAATTCGGCGCTCGGCGTCCCTTACATTGACAAACAGCCCCCCCCCCCCTTTTCCTAAATCCTGGATCCGCCACTGAAATAGGTCATTGGTTTGGAGGACAGAGAATCGCAAAGGGGAAGGAAGCCCCCTATATTTGACGATAATTTTTGTCTCCTAATCTTTGCTGACTACTCTTTATAATGTGAGATGCGGCCTGATAAAACAATCATTGATGTTCCGTGAAAGTATCAGAATTTATAGCACTGACATCCCTATGGCGCTGTTTTAATCTCGTCAGCCCGATCGCGAACTTCCACTGTTTTCTCTAAGAACAGTTGTGCCTCTCTCTCTCTCTCTCTCTCTCTCTCTCTCTCTCTCTCTCTCTCTCTCTCTCTCTCTCTGTATGTATGTGTGTGAGATAAGTTGCTGCATCATCCTAGCATCGGATCATAGGAGTGGGTGGATAGACAGATGGGTTCCCTGAGGACAAAGCATAATAATTTTTAAGCTTTTCCATTGCAGCCATGGTTTATACTAAAGCATAGACAACCTTGGTTGCTTCGTATCTTATTTTTTTATAATGTTCGAATGATATTATTAAGCTGAGAGAGTGTCAGAGCTGAAAGGGATATTATTCTCCAGACTCTTCAGCACGAGAGGTCTTGCCTAAGTTCAATAATATAAGCAGGAGGTGGCAAGAATAAAATAAACCCGATGTCGTAAGGATGAAGGGTTTAAGATATACCATTGGGAATTAGTGCCAAATATTCTCTCACTGCAATCGTCTCTGTTCTAGCTCACTATCCTCCGCCATCACCATCTCATATTCCTCGGGTTATTGCTTGCTTCATCCTTGGGGATTGCTTCTCCCACCTCCTCCTCTTTCTCTCTCTCTCTCTCTCTCTCTCTCTCTCTCTCTCTCTCTCTCTCTCTCTCTCTCTCTCTCTCTCTCTCTCTCTCTCTCTCTCTCTCTCTCTCTCTCTCTTTGTGTTTTTTATTTGTGTTGTGTGTGTGTGTGTGTGTGTGTGAGAGAGAGAGAGAGAGACAGAGAGAGAGAGAGAGAGAGAGAGAGAGACAGACAGACAGACAGACAGACAGACGGACAGACAGACAGAAGAAAAACGAGAAAAAGGAGAACGAGAGACGGGAGACAGGAGAGAGAGGGTGCGAGTGGGAGTCGCATTAGATCCGACAGAAAAACACTACTGAGGATCTGTCTTTCTTTCTGTCCTCGCCTCCCTCGCAGGAGATAAGAACTTCTCGGAGATAGTGCGAGATTAATGCTGACATGAGTGGAGGCAGGGAGGAGGAGATGGTATTGGAATGTAGTGGAGAGTGTGGTGGAGGGTGTTGGAGAGGGTGATGGATTCACTGATGGAGAGAGTGGTGGAGGGTGGTTTATAATGTAGTGGTAGTAAAGGGTGATGAAGTTGAAGGAGATTAATGTAATGAGTGGTGGCGATGGTGGGGACTAATGTCTTGGGTGGTGGAGAGGGTGGTAAAAACTAGTGTAATGGGTAGTGGAGTGGTGGAGAGATAGAATGGGTTGTGGAGATGGTGCTGATGGAGAGGGTTGTGGTGGAAGGGGTGGTGATGGAGAGGGTGTTCGAGAGGGCTGTGGACAGGGTGGTGCAGAAAGTGATTGTAGTGGTGGGTTGATGGTACACTACGTAGGAATATGTAGGAAGTGTAGATAACAGGAGGACTATTTCCCCCAAACGAGGTTGTTTGTTGAGATGAAACTAACTGCACCAAAGACCTAGCCAGATTATGTGAGCCGAGGATAGACTAGATAAAAGTGAAAATGGATGCCGAAAAGATGATGATAAGTAAGAAGAATGAAATGATAGTGATGGTGATGGCAAATCGGGGAAAGGGAAGAAAGTGAGGTGGCGTAAGGTAATAGAAGGACATGATGATGATGATGATGATGATGACGATGATGGATGATGATGAGACGGAGGAGGAAGAGGAGGAAGTGATGGTGGTGGAGGTGGAGGAAAAGAATGAAAAAGAAGAAGAAGCAAGAGGAAAGGGAGAGGTGAGATGAAGTGAGGTGAGGTGAGGGGGTGTGTGAGGAATACTGATAACCTTCCGTAGTACCCTGGGGAAGGAAGCAAAAGGTGATGGAAGAAGCAGATGAATCTGGAGGAGGAAGAGGCAAGGAGGAGAGGAAACAGAAGATGTGGGGATCTATCTATATATTTTTTTTTTTTTTTTTTTTTTTTTTTTTTAATGTGTCCGACTCTGGGCATAGGCTTCACAGCCTGCTTTCAAGGCCCAATAGTCCTCCTACGTACCGTACACCTCTACATGTCACCACTTCGGCGCAAACACCCACCGTCCATACTGAATACATGCTAGGGCTGTCTCATACAGGACTGGTGTATTGGTATTAGCGGGGGTATTTTTACGACATGTCGGAAAGGAAAGGGAGGATGTGGGAATAGAAGTAGAAAATTACACAGGTCTGCAAAAATAGTCATTAAAAATTGTTTTCATTCTAAAATAGTTATTTCTTATTGCGCTTATGAACACAATAAAATGAAACATTTTTCCTTAACATTACATTTTAATCTAAATATAATACGTAATTTAATTAAAATATCTATCTATCTATTACCAGACGCCTCAATCCCGTTCGGGGTGGCCACAAATATATCGCCTCCACGTCGAATGTCCCCCGCCATTTCACTGCCCTGCTCCCAGCTCACATCCCCCTCTCTCATATACCTCTCCACCTCATCCCTCCATCTTATCCTCGGCCTCCCTCTCCCTCTCCCCCCCTCCACCTCACTCACATACACTCTCCTCGTCAGTCTCTCACTCTCCATCCTCTCCACATGGCCAAAGCACCTCGGTCTGTTCCTCCTAATGCTTCCTATCACATCCACATCACAACGCTCTTTTACATCCTCATTTGTCAGCCTGTCTCTCCATGTGACTCCACAGACTCCTCTTAAATAACTCATTTCCATTGCTCTCACTCTTGACTTGTGTCCTTCCAACAACGTCCAAGCTTCACTTCCATACGTTAGAATTGGTATCACAATACTGTCATTTAGTATCTATTTCACTTCCATGCTCACTTCCCTGTTTCTTATCACTGCTTTCAAGGAACCAGCAACCTTTCTTCCTTGTTGTACCCTTTCAAGCACTTCACCCTCCAAACTTCCATCCTTACTCATAACACTACCCAAATACTTAAACGTACTCACATTTTCCATTTCCTCACCATCCAGCCTCACTGGACATTCACTGACTTCACCTCTCTCAAATCCAACACTTTACTCTTCCCTGCATTCACCATTAGATTCCGTTTCTTACACACTTTCCCAAACTCATCCACCAAGCCTTGCAGCTCTCCTTCGTCTTCACTCAACAGCACAGTATCATCTGCAAACAAGAGTACAGGGAGTTTCCAAACACTACCCTCTCTGACCAGGGCCACTCCAACATCCACTGCCCTACCTTGTACCTCTTTTATTACTCCATCCATGTACAGATTGAACAACCATGGAGACATGACACATCCCTATTTCAACCCAACCTTCAAAGAGAAAAATTCACTCAGTTCACCATCCACACGCACTGCAGCCTTAGCAGCACTATACATACTCTTCACAGCATTCACCAACTTCCCATCTACTCCATATATTCTTAACACTTTCCACAATCCTTATCTATCAACCTTGTCATATGCTTTCTCCAAATCCATGAAAACCGCTACAACTTTTTTCTCTTCTCTAGAAACTTTTCCACTAAAGATCTAAGAATGAATATCTGATCTACACAACCTCTTCCCTTCCTAAAGCCTCCCTGTTCTTCTCCAACTAATTCCTCTGTTCTTTCCCTAATTCTGTCAATAAGTATTCTACCATACACTTTTCCTATTACACTAAGAAGACAAATGTCCCTATGACTACCACACACTTCTTTTTCCCTTTTTCCTTTGTACAAGTGAATAATTATACCTGACTTCCAATCCTCCGGGACTCTGCCTTTCTCCCAGGCCAATCTGCACATCTTCCACATCCATTCTGCTACTATCTCTCCCCCATGCTTCAGCATTTCACCACACACTCCATCAATTCCTTGGTCCCAATCTGACTTTCTTCATTGCTTCCACAGCTTCTATCCTACTGATTTCTTCCTGTCTTCTCACCTCCCTCCTTCTCCCAGCCATTTCCCAGCCACTTATACTCGCATTCCTTCCATCCTCTATGTTCAACAATCCCTTAAAATATATCAGAGTAAAAAATTCAGTCGATCTATACAATATTGTCCTAATTAATTGGAAATGAAATACTTAATCTATGTAATTTTTGAAACATATACATAAAGGAAACACCACATTCCATGACTCAAATATAACTTCTCTAGTCTTTGTAACTTCTCAGTTCCTCTGCTCTAAAATTTCGTTTGGTGGCCAGTCGCTTGTACACTTTTTCTGGTGCATCCCTAAGCATCCTCCAGCATAGTCCGCAATCATACTGACATCCCAAAGTCCCTGGTACCTTCTTTCCATGTCCTTGATATCCTGATGGAATTTTTCAACCTGTTTTTCATTCACCGTTCCCAGATTTTCGGGGAAAAATTGTAAATGCAAATCCAAAGAGTGAACTTAGAAATCTCATGTTGCAACCCAACTCCTTAAGCTTTACCAACAAATTTCTCACATTTTTTTTTTGTAATCTGGATCCTTATTGCTACCTAAAAACTATGAAATTACTCCTTTAAATGATACCCAAGGCACTCATTCCAGGTCGTTCATCGCACCATCAAATTGTGCATCAGATATCAGGTTTCTAGTATCAGGTCCAGTATGTACGCCCTCTTTCAATTCAGCTTCAGACAAACCACGACACTTTCGGCACAGATACAAAAAAAAAAAAAAAGGCTTTATCTTTTGATAGGGCTTTGACAAACTGCTCCATTAATCCAAGCTTAATATTAAGCTGTGGTAGCAGGACATTATCTGAATTCACCAAGCTAGTTCTGATGATGTTTTGGGCACCAAGCTGTAGATTTTGTCTATTTGGCCATTGCTTCTGAACCCAATGTAAATCCTTGGTTCTGCTGTCTTACTCAAAGAGAAAATATGGAAATTTTGTACACCCTGACTGGTGACCCGGTAAGATACACAGAACTTTCAGGTACACACACATGAACTAACGGTATTCATTGTAGCTGATTTTCTCGAGAAGAATTGACAAATTCTGATATGCTTCTTTTAAATGCACAGAATGAGCAACAGGTATTGATGCCAATTTATTACCGTTATGAAGAAGTACCCTTTCCAGGCATCTTTTAGATGAATCTATAAATAGTCTCCGTTCTTCTGCATTATAATCTCTGCCAAGTTTTGGGGCCATTTAGGTCAATGCGATAATCCAAGGATCCATCTTTCTTGAAATATGGTGCAAACTCATTTTCTCTGCTTTGGTACCAAGAGAAAGTTGTGTCTGGATGTAATAAGTGTTTATCTTTTATTCGGGACCCCAAGAGCTCTTCAGCATCTTTGGGGAGACCGAGGTCTCTTAGTAAATCATTAAGTTGATCCTGAGAGAATGGCTGTGGCTCATTGCTTAACAGTACAGCAGACCTTTAATTTATCTGTAAAGGAAAAAAAATCAATAAATATTACTATGTCTTCACTAAAACACCACTATTTTGAGCAAAAGTCACTGTGATTAAAAAAACAAAAAAAAACAGATACACTCCACTGAAAGTAATGTACAAGTGCACTAGTCAGCTAACCGAGTCAGACTGAGATGTCAATACTGGTATGACTCATCACTGTGTTGTGTTCCAGCTATATCCCGGCTTACCATCAAGTAAAATAACTGTGTTGTTTTAACCCCGATGAACAAAACCCGTGTGATATTCACCTGATGCTATTTGTATCATGTGACCAGCTCATGTGTTGTGGGCCAAGCAGGATGGCCAACTCAGTAGCTTCAATGCATATTGTGAGCCTGTGGACAGAGGTAGTGGTGCGCGGCTCAGCTCCTTGTTTTTTTTTTTTTTTTTTTTTTTTTTCCACATGGCGCTGTTTGGGTGTTTTGTACCCACCCTGTGTTGTGCCTGGTGTAAGTTTTAACAGATGGGAATCTACCAGCCTTTGCTATTGTGTATGTAATTCAGTGTCTAATTTACATGTTTTTATCCAGAGACTGAGGTTTACAGGTGAATTTGGAGTGAAACTGAGGTGAAATATCATTATCATCTATGACCTTCAGTCTTCAAATGCAGTGTGTCCAGGCATCTCAAAATTAACAGATCTTGAATATGGCTCTCTCTGTGTAGTACTAAATGAATTATATTGTTTTCTGAAGTCGCCTATATGAATATATGTATATATGGTTGTTTGTAGGCATGCATATAATGTTCAATATGTTTTGAAGCTGTCTGCATAATTTATTTACACTAAAAAGGTACACCTAATTTGCCAGTCTCCACTACAGTTTGTGGTGATGTCTGAAGGTTGTGGCTCCACCAGCTGAGGCTCCATTGAGCTGGGTGTACACAGGACAACCCTCAAGCCTGCAGCTGCAACATTAACCCTACCTTAGATTTTAATGTTCAGTGCCTTAGTCAAATTACCATTTTTATCATACTTCTTTAAGCCACTCCTAAAGTATAAGGTTTTAGTTTTAAGGACCTTTATCTGGGGAGAAAGTAAAGTAGAAGAGCTATATTTCATTTTATTTTTTGACATCCAATAAATCTTTATGACTTCCTTTATTTTCCTAAAATTGGGTAAATATTATCCGGGTTTTGTGATGATGTCCGTCAGTCATAGGGTTTGTTCACCAGGGTTAAACATGGATTTTAATAATAGAAAGTATTAAATTGAGACATATTATCATTGCAATAAAATATCCATAGGTAAATAAACATATAGTGGCAAATTATAAAAAAAGAGTTTTGTGAAAAAATACTACATGGTGGAGAAAAATGTTTTCATTTTTTAATTCAGCGTCCAAGAATATATAAAAATTACATGATCTAATCAAAACAGTTTATCCAGTGTGTACCCGTGTTGTGAATGAAGCTAGACAGGGAGGGTAATAAACAGGCAACAAGACTATGGAGGAGACAAAAAGATATGGAGAAAGAAGTGGGGAAGAAGAGAACAATGAATGAAGGGATATACAAAGCAGAAAAACACAGTGAGGAAGAGGCAGGGAAGAGACGAAATACGAAATGAGGGGACAGAAGAGCTAAAATATGGAGGAAATGTTATGGGGAAAGGAAATACAAGAGGACGATATGGAAGAAGTATGAACATATGAAAGAAGTGACTAACAGCAAGAACAGGAAATGCAGAAAATAAAAAAAGCAAAAGCAACTGAGGTGGATCGGACATGTCGACCTAATGGTGAGTGACAGACTGACCACAATTTCTATTTCAATATTTTTTTTTTATGCTGGGAAGAAGGAACCAAAGGCCAAGAGCCCACAATACCGTTCCTTCCAAGAGAAAAACAAAATACAAGAGAGAGCCAAATTCAAGATCCGATCATTCATTTCGAGATGCCTAGACACACTGCGTTTGAAAGACTGGAGATCATAGCTAGCAGGAAACACAGACAGAGGGAGACAGTTCCAAACTTGACCTGTTGCAGAAATGAAGGACTGGGAATAACGGTTAACTCTTGCATTAGAGAGTTGGACAGAAAAGGGATGAGAGTTTGTTGCTAGATAGGTGCTACACATACACCATAGAGGTGGAGGGATGCAAGCAGACAATTCAGAGGAGCAGCGACCATTGAAGTAGCATTAGAAAAGAGATTGAGATGCAACAGTGCGGCAAAGAGACAGAGGTTGAAGGGAGACAGTAAGAGGAGGAAAGTTAATGAGACGAAAGGCCTTTGACTCCACCCTATTGAGAGGAGTTGTGTGGGGGGAGTCTCCCCACACATGAGAGTTGTACTCTACACAGGGGAGGATAAAACCCGTGTATAAAGTCAACAACTGTGCAGGGGTAAAGAAGGAACGGAGCCGGCCTAGCACACCTAATCTCTTGGAAGTAGATTTTACAATAGATGTAATATGATCTTTCAAAGGCAAGTCCCGAGTGAATGAAACCCCAAGGAAGTTCAAGGACGATATAGGATTAAGCTCAATATTATTAAACATTAGCAGGTACTCCCGCAGAAGATTTTGTCGGGTTCATAGGTAAAAGAAATGAGTCTTTGATGCAATAAAGACAACAAGACTATTTTTACCCCAGTCAGAGATACTAGCCAAGTCAGAAATTAGGTGTGCCATAGCCTCATCCCTTGTCTGTTGAAGTAACTGTTGAGATGGACGTTGCGGGAACCGAATGGAAAGGTGAAGGGTGGAGTCATCAGTGTACGAGTGGATAGGGTTAGATGTACAGCTTAGGTCATTGATGAATAAAAGGAAGAGAGCTGGTGATAGGACAGAGCCCTGAGGAACACCTCTGTTGATAGATCTAGGAGAAGAACAATGGCCGTCCACAACAGCGGCTATAGAATGACCAGAAAGGAAGCTGTAGATGAAGGCACAGATAGGATGGAAACTATAAGAGGGCAGTTTGGAAATTAAAGATTTATATCAGACTCGATCGAAAGCCTTTGAGATGTCAAGTGCAATGGCAAAGCTCTCGCCAAAGTCCAGAAAGGAGGATGACCAGGAGTCTGAATGGTAGGTGAGAAGATTGCCAGTGGAGCGTCCCTGATGGAACCCATACTGATGATCAGAAAGAAGGTTGTGATAGGAAAGATGCTTTAAAATTTCTCTATTAAGGATTGACTAGAAAACTTTTGAGATATATGATGTTAAAGCAATTGGATGATAGTTAGAGGGATGGGAATGGTCACCCTTCTTTGGGACTGGCTGAATGAGAGGAAACTTCCGGCATGAAGGAAAGGTACCAGTTGATAGACAAAGGCATAAAAATTTACCTAGGCAGAGTGTAAGCATAGAAGCACAGTTCTTGACGACAGCAGGAAGGACTCAGTCAGTCCCATATGCCTTGTTAGTATTGAGGCCTGTGATGGCAGAAAATACATCATCTGAAGAAAATTTAATCTCAGCCATGAAGAAGCCTGATGGGGGAAGTGACGGAGGAACAGCACCGGAATCGTCTTGTCATAAAATGACTAAATGTCATAAAAGACTTTGTGGTTCCTTTTGGTTGAGTTATATATATATTAGACTTATGGACGAGCGGTTTTCATATCTTGGAGTAGCTTCCGATTTGTCATGTAGTGACAGGAGAGGGAAAGAATGGTATGGGACTATTTTTATTTGTCTTGGAGATAATATTATTAACAAGTCTCTCACACAGAGCGGAGTATAGAGTCCCGGGTAGCTACCTCCCTGTCTCGCTCTCTCTCTCTCCCATGTTGCTAAGCCCTTCTCCCCACTGACCTGCCTGTTCTAAGGCCTGTCTCCTTCCCAGCTCTCTTTCCTAAATTCTGGTGTAGCAGGGGTGTGTCACGTGTGTTCCTTGTGAGTGGAAAGTTCTAGCAGCCTGTGTGTGAGTATGTGTGTATGTGTGTGTATGGTCACTAGGTCTTTGTTCACGGTTGGACTTCTGACAACTAACTGCATCATCTCCTTACTGGCTACTTCGTAATGTGTCGTCAGCTTTTCCTCAGTGTAACTTGCAAGCTCATTTCCTTTTCCCAGGCTCGCATAGGGCTGTCTATCTATCTATTTATCTTTCTATCTATTATGATTTGCAATTATAATATGGAGTTCTAACACACTGCTCGGCCGCGCGAAAATGGCGTACCATCGACAGTTAATAGTCATAACATATTAATACATATTATATATACATTATAATGAACTTATAAGCTAATTAAGTGAAATACATGATATTGTAAAAGTAACATAATTGTATGAACATTGTATACATATAATATTCATAGTAAATAGTGATTATTTAGTAATATTACATTTTAAACAAGTTGTATACATATTTGAATAAATGCATTAAAGTAAATTATTTAACTGTAATACAGTATGTACTTGGGTTATTATAGTGAAATGCATACATGCAAGAATAAAAAAAAAATAGTTTAAAATTAAGATTATGGTAAGAGTTATTAATATTTCATTTAAAGATAATGGTACTGGTCTGCCATATACGGGTCATTCTTCTTTGTATTTATATATATATATATATATATATATATATATATATATATATATATATATATATATATATATATATATATATATATATATATATATATATATATATATATATATATATATATATATATATATATATATATATATATATATATATATATAATTAAAACTATATACAAAATATATACACTTCATTCAGGGTGGTTAACTTTGATGTTAACTCTCCCCCCACTAAATAATGACTCCAAATTAGCAATTCTTGCATGCATTCTGTGCATTGCGAACAGCAGTACTGCAACTACAATGCAGACGATTATAAAGACAGTAGGTGCTGGGCTATACACATAATATGGGTTGAACATACTCAAACTCAAATCTTCCCAGGGCTTCATTGTTTCATTGATCAGCTGCATAGTTTCAAACTTAGGTGAAGTCAGCTTAATACTTGTGCTCATGTTTAAGTTCATATCAGGCAGTGGGTGGAAATGTTTGTGTGTATGATTGAGAATGGCGTAGTGATTGATGGTGGATAAAGTAGACATGGCTGGTGTAAATACCGCACAGTAGTCTGGTGCTATGTATAATCCTGATGCTGATGTATGAGATGGTGGTATATCTGGACAGACTATGTAAACTGATGTGTTATGAGGGAAATAAAAAAAACTGTGAGTGTCCAATGCGTTGATGGTGTACAAGTTTATCTGGAGCAAAAGTGAAGTTGCAATGATGATGAATATTGTTTGTAGTTACATAATTGTAGCAAGTGTAACATAATGTAATCGTTTGTCGTTACATAATTATAATATGGAGTTACATAATTGTAATAATTGCAGTCCTAACACATGCTGCGGTCGATGATAGTGATGATGTGTCATGCCGCTTGCTTGTGGAAACAACAATTTGCTTTTTTGTTTGTAGTTTATGTGGTATTTTGGCATATGTAGTAACACTTACACTTATTTTCATTTGTTTGTTATGTGATCTTACTCTATTTGTCTTTTTTCTGTTTTACTTTTCTGTCTTTCTTTCTTTTTTTTTTTTTGTATGTATTGATTTTCTATAGTTTGTTTTTCTTCGCTTGTGTACGCTTTTTCTATGTTGTTCATGGTTGCATAATTACTGCCTAATTTCCTTGGGATACTTTTTTAAAGTTTAGTTTACATTGCACAGGTATTACTGAAAATGATATTATATAGTCCCATATTTTGTTATTTTATATAAAAAATATGTACACTATATACAGTATTAACTATATACACTGACTTGTTGTTCACCTGTACCTATCGTGAGTAATATGTGTGTCAGCACTGTGTGGAAATCATTGTCTTCACGATTGTGTTGAAGATGTTCACTCTTGCTAACGTCATTTGTGTTGGCCATTTTTTTTTTTTTTTCTAGTTTACCTTGTAACTTTATTTATATGTTTCCACTAGGTAGCTTTAATTAATAAATGTTTAATGCAGTTCTTTTAATTGCTCACTGAGTAACTGTGATGGTATATTTTCTTTATTACTTTGTAGATATTATAATGTATAGCTGTATGTATGAAACACGTATTTTATGTAGATATAAATGGTAACACTCGTTGGTAGTAAATAAATGTTATAATAAATGAATGAATATATACAGTGTAGAATATTTATTGTTGGTGATTATTTAGTGTTTGAGTTATGCAGATAACTGAAGTAAGTATGTGTATTTAAACTGTAACTATACAGCACGTTTTATATGTTTGTGCAGAAGCTTATTGTCTATCATTGTGTATTGTATAAATGAAGTAACTATGTAACTCACTAATTTTTACCGTGGTGGAAATGGTGTGAGTGGTGCTGCACGTGATGATAGCGTTGTCCTTCGCGGGTTGATTAACGTGTTGTCGTCTCAGCACATGGTGACGTCGGCTTCCCACACTGGTAGCTGTGGTGAGTGAATGAGTAGCGATGAGTAACTTGAGTGAAGACGGGTGAGTAAGATGAGTTGTGAATATGGACTTGGTGTTTTGCTGCGTGTCTTGACCTCTGGGTCAGCATAGGCGGGAGAGAGTGGTGGGGGCTTGTTGCTTCGGTCTTTCCTCTTCTTTACTTGCTTTGTTTTATATTCTTCTTGTTGCTGCTTGAAGTTACGTGAAGATCATAGAGTTGTTTTGTAGACTTGTAGGTTATTTGCATTGTAGGCTGTATTTTGTAGGAATCACTGTAGAGCTGAAGCTAATCTTGTAGAGTCTCGCCTGCTTTTGTAGAAATTTGCTTTTAAGTCGGAGACGATGTCCGTAGATTCGCTGGTTTGTCGTAGAAGTTGCAAGATCGTATCAATATTTTGTTAAACTACTTGCAAGGCGTCGTGTTTTCCCTTCACCTCTGCATCAGCATGATGATCTGGGAGACGGAGGGGGCTGGTTGGAGAGAATACTGTCAGGAGCTGGTTGTGTTGTTGGTTGAGAGAGGTATTCTTTTTGTTTTCAATCTTGATATTTTGTAGGAATTCAATGTTGATTCGTAGACGAGGTTCGTATACGTTCACTACTACCAAATGTCATAAAATGACTAAATGTCATAAAAGACTTTGTGGTTCCTTTTGGTTGAGTTATATATATATTAGACTTATGGACGAGCGGTTTTCATATCTTGGAGTAGCTTCCGATTTGTCATGTAGTGACAGGAGAGGTAAAGAATAGTATGGGACTATTTTTATTTGTCTTGGAGATATTAACAAGTCTCTCACACAGAGCGGAGTATAGAGTCCCGGGTAGCTACCTCCCTGTCTCGCTCTCTCTCTCTCCCATCTTGCTAAGCCCTTCTCCCCACTGACCTGCCTGTTCTAAGGCCTGTCTCCTTCCCAGCTCTCTTTCCTAAATTCTGGTGTAGCAGGGGTGTGTCACGTGTGTTCCTTGTGAGTGGAAAGTTCTAGCAGCCTGTGTGTGAGTATGTGTGTATGTGTGTGTATGGTCACTAGGTCTTTGTTCACGGTTGGACTGCTGACAACTAACTGCATCATCTCCTTACTGGCTACTTCATAATGTGTCGTCAGCTTTTCCTCAGTGTAACTTGCAAGCTCATTTCCTTTTCCCAGGCTCGCATAGGGCTGTCTATCTATCTATTTATCTATCTATCTATTATGATTTGCAATTATAAGATGGAGTTCTAACACAGTCTAAGGTGGAATTGGAGGAGAAAGTCTCAGCAAAGAGATTTCCTTTATCAGTAGAAGAAATAGCTACAGAACCATGAGAGTAGAAAAGAGGAAGGAAAGACAATGAGGTAAAGTTGTTAGAAAGGTTTTTGGCAAGGTGCCAGAAGGAGCGGAAAGAATTCTAGTTGGAGGGTTGAGAGCATTTATTACGGATGAAATTATTTTTAGCAGAACGAAGAACAGACTCAGCACGTTTCCGGGCAGAAACACAAAAAAGATGTGATTAAGGGGTGGGTTGGCTCTGGTACCTTTTATAGGCCCTCTTCTTGTTGTGGACAGCATTAGAACAAACACGATTTAGCCAAGGCTTTCTTCCATTAGTCAAAGGATATGAGAGGGGAATGTACGCTTCCATGCCCAAGAGAATAACCTCTGAATATCGCAAGGCACACTCAGATGGCTCCTGGCCATGGAAGCAATAATCATTCTGTGGAAAATCAAAGAAGTATAGTCTGAGGGCCTCCCAGTCTGCAGCTCCAAAGTGCCACAGCTGACATTTCTTTGGAGGGTCCACAGGCTGTACCGAAGCGATAGGACAAGTTAATGTAATGATGTTGTGATCGGAGAAGCCCAACGGAGAGGAAAGATTAACAGTGTAAGCAGAAGGATTAGTTGTAAGGAAGAGGTCAAGTATGTTTGAGCTATCTCCAAGGCAGTCAGGGATACGGGTAGGGTGATGTACATGCTGCTCTAGGTCATTAAGGATAGAAAAGATGTAGGCTTTTTCACTAGGTGGATCAGTGAAAGGAGAGGAGAGCCAAAGGTGGTGGTGAACATTGAAATCTCCTAGAATGGAGATTTCAGAAAAAGAAAAAAAATGGATAGAATGTGTTCCATCATAGAAGTAAGATAGTCAAAGAATTTTTCACAGTCTGTAAAATTAGGGTATTAGTAAAAAGCGCAGATATATATAGTCAGAGAATGACAGGAAAGCCGAAGCTAGAGTGTAGAGAATTAAAGAAGAATCAAGTTCAGGAACACCAGAGCAAGATAAGTCGTTGCATATATATACACAACAGCCACCTTTGGCTTTGAAATGAGTATAGAGAAAGTAAGGGGATACAGAAAAGGGTTTGCTGTCAGTTGCCTCAGACAGCTGAGTCTCAGGAAAAGAAGGTGAGGTTTATAGGAGGAGAGGTGGTGCTCAACAGAGTGAAAGTTATAGGAAAGGCCGCGAATGTTGCAGAAATGAAGAAGAAGTGAGTCAGACAGTGGTTCCATCTCTAATGCTGCACTGTAATAAGTGAATAACACTAAGATATGGTGTTAGTCATGAAGGGCACCCAGAAAAGGATGTAAATCTGTTAATTGTTTTACTCTGACACTGAACTGTGGGAACTAGGCTGCAAAAGGACCATAATCACACCAATAACTTTTTCTTTTCTTTTATGTGTCCGACTCTGAGTATAGGACTTAAAGCCCTTTTCCTGGGGCCCAGCAGTCTTCCTATAGAACATACCAAACGCTTCCACTCTTCACAGTTTCTGCGCTAACATGGTCCATATTGAATACATGCTACGGGCTAACACATACAGGACTTGTGAATTAGTATTACTGTCGATATTTTTACATTTTTGGCGAGTCTTATGGTAGATCAGTAAAGTGTTCCTTAACAAAATTTAAATCCGTAAGCTGTTCCCTGCCCCAGCTGCCTGCGTTCATATGAGAGAGAGACAGACAGACAGACAGACAGACAGATTAGATGTCAGAGTATATTTTAAGGAAAGATAGTGTATCATATGAATCGTTACCAATTAGGAACGAAAACGTCTGGTGATCCTTTTGTTGAGGCTATAATGGAAGAGACTATGGCGAGTTGGGCAGGAATCAATCTGAACGACACAAGAATTCACCCAGAGGGACTGGTTACCCAAAGATATGCCCATTCTCCTTGCAACATTTAGGTACATAAAGAATTTCTCCCAGGACAGCCTCAACCAGCCCTGTCCCGACCAATTTTCCACCATTGACTCCCCCCAATCCCGACCAATTTTGGAAAAAAAATTTTTTGGCTCAAACCTCCGCTTGTGGTGAGAAACACCGAAAATTCATAGAGAAATCGCTCATCTGAGGTTTAAAATACTCGATACAGGTAGCAGTACCTCTTATCTTACTGGGTTTTCTATCAGGCTGGCTTCAAAGAAAACGAGTTCTATGGGAGGGTAACTATTCCACACCACTCATAAACGGTATTTATTTATTTATTTGATACGAATTTATATGTAGTACGAGAGTATATTGGTCTTCACACAGTAATATAGGTAATATAAGCATTGTTTCACTCACCAAACACATCAACATACCAGACCTTTTTTGGCGACATTACCCGATCATCATTTCTGACTGTTTCTTCCTATAATGCTACGTAAACTTTGTCCTCCACATTGCCATCGATTGGGGAATCACTCTGGCCCTGAATTTCGTACCGTGGCACGACATGTCTTTACTGGCCAGGTCACTGGTAACAGGTGAATTGCCGAGACAATGGCATGCAGGGGGGGGGGAGAGGTCATGCGGGGTAAGTCATTGTCCCTGCCTGGCATCTTGTAGAGGAAGGTGTCCCGTGTAAACGTACCAAAAATCACACGCGAAAATTGAAAATTGTGCAAATTAGGGACCTTGCAATTGATTCATGTTCATATACGTCAACGGAACTGACAGTGACAAAATGTGTGGACATACATATACATTAACGGGATGCAACGGGTTAAACACACTCCAACAAAAGCAATCAGCAAACCAATTTCTTGTTCCAATATTTGTTGGCATGCATCAGAATGCTTTGTTTTCTGGATCCTACTTCACCCCATCCATAGAGGGGAAAAGTATAAAATGATGATAATGACTAGTATCATTATTATTATTATTATTATTATTATTATTATTATTAATTATTATTATTATTATTATTATTATTATTATTATTGTTATTATTATTATTATTATTATTATTATTATCATTATTGTTGTTGTTGTTGTTGTTATTGTTGTCCATCCATCCATCCATCCATCATCCAATCCTATGTCGCCCCATGACGAGCGTAGGAGGCCGGGGCTAGGCAGTTGGTCCCGACATTTAAGATGAGAGTGCCCAGCCTCATTCATCCCTAGGTGGCATTACGTGAGAAATCAACCCCCACCATCCCTTAAGATATAAACCTTCACCGGCTGAATTCGATTGGCATGCAATAATTACCTACTAAACCACCAGGTGCCAAAGTCTGGTTATATGGTTACCACCCAGCGTAGTAAAAGGTTTCCTGATGTACAGGAAACCACTTGGGTTGTCACTCAGTATAGACTCACCCACAGGCAGAAAGAAGAGGGAAGAATGAAGGAAAAAAGAGAAGAGGGAGTTTAAAGTCACCTATAGGCAGAAGGACGAGGAAAGAAAGAAGGAAAGAAAGACAGAAGGGGATAGAAGTTATTATTGTTATTATTATTATTATTATTGTTACTACTTCTACTACTACTACAACAACTATAATAATAATAATAATAATAATAATAATAATAATAATAACAATAATAATAATAATACTAATACTAATAATAATAATAATTATCATCATTATTATTGTTATTATTATTATTATTATTATTATTATTATTATTATTATCATTATTATTATTATAAAAATTATGATCAAGTCCCCCAGAAAATTACAAGGGAGTAAATATGTAGGCCTTCATTACCGTGGGGGCAAAACTGACGCCAAGGCGTGTCCCAAGCACCACCAGCTTAGCAAAATTAACATGCAAATTTCAGCACTTGGGCTTATCTGAAAGTTTTTTTGATAATCATTTTTTTTATATATACGTTTTTCTGTATATTTTTCGTCTCTCCTTCGCTGGAAACGTTTGGTATACCGGAAGTTGCCTGTCTTTTGTTGTCTACATTGCTTTCGAGGGACAGGGAGGGAGCTCAGGGACTTTGGCGTAACTGAGAGAGGTTAAGCGGTTATATGAATACAACCATGTAAAGGAGTCCTTTTGCAGCCGTAGTAGGCACGTTAAATAAAGAGGGAACTGATGGACATTTGTACAGCTGAATGCCACCACGTGAGGGCGTCCCTTCCCAACAGCATCAGGCCAGTAAAACCGGGTATTGCCTGGCCAGTGACCAACATATAAGTACTGGGTAGGGGCCACTTCCCTCATTGCACCAGTAGCAGACGGGTTGGAACAGCCATCTTGCTTTTCTCTTGGCGGGATAAACTGGCAGGTCATATATATATATATATTTATTTTTTAATGCGAGGATGAACGAACCAAAGGCCGAGCCCGCAAAACGTTCCCTCCAGGAAAATAAGAAAAATGCAAAAGAGAGCCAAATTCAAGATCCATTCATTTCTAGATGCTTGGACACACTGTGTTTGAAAGACTGGAGATCATAGGAAGTAGGAAATACAGACAGAGGGAGACAGCTCCAGAGTTGACCTGTTGCATAAATGAAGGACTAGGAGTAACGGTTAACTTTTGCATTAGAGAGTTGGATAGAAAAGGGATTAGAGTTTGTTGCTAGACGGGTGCATGGCACCCGTCGTAAAGGTGGAGGGATGCAAATAGATAGTTCAGTGGAGCAGTGACCAGTGAAGTAGCGATAGAAAAGAGATAAAGAAGCAACACTGCGGCGAAGAGACAGAGGTTGAAGGGAGGCAGTAAGAGGAGGAGAGTTGATGAGACGAATAGCCTTTGACTCCACTCTATTGAGAAGAGCTGTATGTGGGGAGCCCCCCCACACACACGAGAGTTGTACTCTAAACAGGGGCGAATAAAACCCCTGTATAAAGTCAACAACTGTGCAGGGGTAAAGGAGGCACGGAGTCGGCTTAGCACACCTACTCTCTTGCAAGCAGATTTTACAAGAGATGCAATATGTTCTTTCCAAGATAAGTCCCGTGTGAACGATACCCCAAACATGTTTAAGGATGATGCAGGAATTAGCTGGATATTATTAAATATTATTGGGTACTCCTGTGGAAGATTTTGACAGGTCGATAGGTGTAAAAACTGAGTCTTTGATGCATTTAAAACAACAAGATTATTTTTACTCCAGTCAGAGATACCAGCCAAGTCAGACATTAGGTGTGCCTCATCCCTTGTCTGTTGAAGTAACTGCTGAGATGGACGTTGCGGAAACCGAATGGAAAGGTGAAGGGTGGAATCATCAGCATACCAGTGGATAGGATTAGATGTACAGCTTAGAAGATCACTGATGAATAAAAGGAAGAGAGTTGGTGATAGGACAGAGCCCTGAGGAACACCACTGTTGATAGATCTAGAAGAACGATGGCCGTCTACAACGGCAGCTATAGAGGGATCAGAAAGGAACCTATAGATGAAGGGGGAATACTGGATATTATGGGACGCTCTTAGAAGTCGGTTCAGAAACTCCTTAGCAATCTTGGCCGCCAGTAAAAATGTCGCCCCGTAATCCCGATATCTCGTTCGGGTCCGATTCCATTCCGGACGGTAAAGATACGTGACGAGAACCAAATGACAGAAAAATACCAACTCGATTACCGGCTCCTTCCCACTTTGCCGAGAGGTTTCCTGCTGCTGCTGAATCTGGGGGACTGTATTTCATTCACCCTTAACTGGCACAGGTTTTCGTCTTTTGGCAGCTTTTATCACGTAGCTCAGGTATAAATAAGAAAATGTTGTAGTTCTGCATCCTTTCTATATCACCTACTCATGCCTAGCATTGTATTATAACGTTAAACCATAATGACTTGGCCGTTTGTAGTCGTTTTGTAGCTTGTATGACGTAGTTTAATGGCAGAATAAAAAATAAAAAAAAGATGTGGCTCTACATCCTTTCTATGGCACATCTTGATGACTATCATTATACGAGGAATCTAGTGCCAAAACCTTTGCAGTTCGCTATTCAAGAAGGAAAGTGGGTAATTTTATATCAAGTTAAAGTGAAAAGAGTGTAGTCCCCCTAAGAGAGCCGAAGCTTTCCAGATGTCTGGTGTTGATTAGGCTGATTGTGAGCACGGTGTTTTGATGTCTCACGGGAGTAAGAGGAAGCAACTAGAGAAAAGATGGAGTAGAAAAGTACTAGATAAAGTTGGAGCTAACCCTTAGATCTTGGGAGTCTCAAGAAGCGTGTAAAGTACAGTTGACATCGAAAGTCCTGTCGCCTCTTGAGTTTTCCCATGCACTTAAGAAATCAGTGTGGTGAATCCCTAGCAACCGACACTGATAAATTCATGACTCGGTTCAGTATCATAAGAAACATTTATTGCAGGTCCACCACACTTATTTTCAAAGTCCGTGCACAGAGAAGCAGGAGGTGACATGAATTTTGATGGCGACTGTATATTCTCTTGACGTTTTACCCTTTTAGACCAGCGACGTTTTATCCATTTTAATTTGCTATGCAGGTGATTTATTAAAGATTGAAGGGGTCCATTGCAATTAAAAGGGTAAGGTGCAGTCTTCAGTAACCCCTTCAATACTAAAGAGTCTTCCTAAGTTGAACTGACTTGTCTGCAGATACAAGAGAGTGAGAGAGAGAGAGAGAGAGAGAGAGAGAGAGAGAGAGGGAGAGAGAGAGAGAGAGAGAGAGAGAGAGAGAGAGAGAGAGAGAGAGAGAGAGAGAGAGAGAGAGAGAGAGAGAGAGAGAGAGAGAGAGAGAGAGAGAAAATGGAAGAAATGGAGTTCCCCCGAGCTAAGCCTTGTATTGGACTATATAGCCCTGCTAGGGTTACAGGAGGGAGCTACTCCTCCCGGCACGGCAGCCCGGGCAAGGCTCGAACTTGCAATCCCCCTATCACAAGTCCAGCGCGCTACCACTGTGCTACCGCGCCCACCAGAGAGAGAGAGAGAGAGAGAGAGAGAGAGAGAAGGAAATACATGGGAGTGAAGAGATTAAGAGTTTGTAGTACTCTTTAAACACTGGGTTCAGAGAGAGAGAGAGAGAGAGAGAGAAGGAAATACATGGGAGTGAAAGGATTAAAGAGTTTCTAGTACTCTTCAAACACTGGGTTCACACACACACACACACACACACACACACACACACACACACTCACAGAAAGAGAGAGAGAGAGAGAGAGAGAGAGAGAGAGAGAGAGAGAGAGAGAGAGAGAGAGAGAGAAAGTAGCTTACGAGAATATGGCCGAAACACATTACACTAGAGAAAAATGTATGAAGATATGGACCTAACACATTATATTAGAGACATAAAAATACCAAGAAATGACCCTGATACCTTACACTACAAAAATGTGTAAAAAAAGAAAAAAAAGAAAACGGTCCTGGCACAATATACTAGGAAACATATACTTAAGAATATAATGCCAGCAAACAGCATAGTTTTTAATGACTGTAATATCCCTAAATGCAAAGCACGTTTTGAGAAACATTATCATCCCTAACTTGTACGTGGTTAGGATTTAGAAAGAGGGAGGAAAGACAATTAAAACTGGGCTTTCAACTAACATTAAAACTAACAGAGAAAATATAAAAGAAACAGCAGGATAGGTATTTAGAACACAGGCAAAAGTAAATACAAATCATGAAAGAACTTAGGAAAAAAGCATTAGCGTATCGTTAATGTATGGAAGAAGGTTGTCCACTGTTTATATATCAATGACACAGAGAACAGATAGACAGATTATAAATAGCTATAGGTATGGATATATATAAACATACAGGCATAAAGCTGTAGATGCATAAATATTGACAGTTTGACGGATAGATAGATAGTTAGATAGATAGACAGACTGAGGAAATAGATAGGTAACAGATTAGATAGGGGAACAAGGGATTAAACAAGTAAGACGCAAAATAAAACCACTTATGATTTTGAAGAAACCTCTTTCAAAATTTTAACACTATCTGAAATAATCTAAAAATATATATATTTGCATGTAATATCTATTGAAGAGGACGGGAGTGGTGTTTCCAGGAAAAAAAAAATTATGAGAACGCCCCTAAAAAGCTCATTGCACGATGCGTCTTGAGAAAAAAAAAAGTGAAGAAAGGAAAAAAATATCCTAATACCGCGAAAACGGGGCTTACCCTTTCATTATGTTAATGCTGGGTGGTGTGGAGAGGGACGCCTTCATGGGGTGGCATCGATATCACTAGGCTGCCCCATCCCCTGGTCATACAAACATCTTCTAGCTACTTCCCTATACCCCGAAAGGAGGATGCTGACTGCAGAGGAAAGGCAACTGAAGCCTGCGGTCCAATGGGTTCACATTTTAGGTGAGCTTTGGATCACAAAAACAAGAAAGGCAAAAACAATAATAATAATGTACTATAATGCGGTTTTATTTCATTCTTGCTGCTGCCTGGTGATTTTATTCCTTTCAAGAGAGCCTCTGAACTTAAGCAGATATATTCTTCATTAACCCCTTCAGTGCCTGGTGTTTTTCCTAAGCTAAAATAAAATTGCCTGGAGGAAGCAAGAAAACACTAAAAAAAAGAAATCATCGTACTGAAGGCGTTTAATAGACCACATCTTGCCTTTTGTCGTTACCTCACATTGTAAATGAAATAGAAAAATCGATCAAAAGAAACAAAACCACGATAAACTGATGTTTACATGATGCAGCGTCAGGCAGAAAGTAGAACAGTAGACAGGCTGATAAAGATACAGAAGTAGATGGCAGAGACAGGCAGGCGGAGAAACAGACAGAAAATTATGCAGAAAATAAAGGCTGGCGACGTAGATAAACATATACAGTAGGTAGATGAAGATACGTAAACAGATGGACAGAGACTGACAGACGGACAGACAAAAAAATTATGTAGAGTGCAAGGTTCTGGATGTGTGATGATGATAACAATGACGATGATGATGATGAATACAATGACGATGATGATGATGAATACAATGACGATGATGATGATGATGATGATGACGATGATGATGGAGGGAGGAAAACAAAGCTATGGAGAAGTTATTGGTGTTGTTTTCATTTCCCTCGAGACAACATTATCCTTCCTCACCTCCGCCCCACACCTCATTTTCCTGGGATAATTTGTTTTCCATTTTCGTCATCTTGGCATTATTCTTCTCCATTCTTCCTTATTTCTCTTTTTTATCCTCTTTTCCACACGCTACATTTTTAAAGGATCATTTTCTTTCTTTTTTTCCCTCTTATTCCAACACGTTATCATTATCTCTCCTCACATCCGTCACATACCTCACTTTTGTAGACCCCCCTTTTTTTATTATTATTATTATTTTCCTATCTGATCGTCCTAACAGTGTCCTTGCACACTTTCCACGCTGACATCATTCTTCCTTTTTTTTTTTTTTTTTTTTTTTTTTCCGTCAGTGGTACAGGCTTAACAGACTTGTAACTGAGGTATGACCCAAATAAACCACTGGCAATCTGATGACAGCTCTCTCTCTCTCTCTCTCTCTCTCTCCCGTCTGGATGGGAATGAAGCATATGTGAATGTTGACTGCGATGTGAAGTTTGATTATGATGTGAATGTTCATTGTGGTGTGAATGATGATTGTTATGCGAATGTTGACTGTGGTGTGGATGTTGTGATATGAATGTTAACTGTGGTGTGAATGTAGATTTTTACGAGCGAGCGAGAGCAGCTGGCGAAGCGAGCAAGTGTAGCGAAGCAATGTTTACGTTCATCTGAGAAATGAGCGGTCCGACGCGACCCTGCCCGGCCCGACGCGACACGGCCAGACCGCGATGGTTTTCGGAGGTTCATAACTTTTTGTTATGTAAGATAGAGAGGAGATTCTTTCTGCAGATAGTAGATACATTCAGCAAATTTGTTTTAGCTATATATTTACTGGAATCTCAGCTTTCCAAGGAAATGTACCGAGAGCTTTAACTGACATGCTTCACTATGAAATCGACTTAAAGCACCATGAAAGTGACGCATGCGAAGTATGAGTTGTTTTTCGCTTTCATATGTTGATTGTGCGCGCTGGTGTGTGTGTGTGTGTGTGTGTGTGTGTGTGTGTGTGTGTGTGTGTGTGTGTATAAAAAACATGAGAAAGTAAATATTTTAGCTCAATTATTCTTCTGTTTTTTGTTCAACTACTTCACCAGAAATGCTGAAAGTTCACACCAAGATGAAACTATGATGATAGGCGTATGTACTATACAAACGCTCGCTCACTCGTCACACAGTCACAAAGCGCACTTTACTGGTTGTGTGACTGTTGGCCAGTGTGAGTGTTTATTGTGGTAAGAATGTTGACTGCAATGTGAATGAAATTGAAAAAATGATTGAGATTTTAATGTGTACGTTATGATTGTGCATATCTGCGTGAGTACGAGGTAAAGAGATAAAGTGAGAGTATGTACAGTCACTCATAAAAGAAACGGACTCCCGTTGGCCAGAGCTGCAGTATCTCGTGGCAGTCCGAGTCTGGTAACACTGTGGCCGACGTTTGGGGGGATTGTTAGGGAGTCCGAGGCGGTGTAGGGGAGTGGGAGGCGGGTCTACACGACTTACTG
Source organism: Coenobita brevimanus (assembly GCF_032717465.1). Taxonomy (NCBI): domain Eukaryota; kingdom Metazoa; phylum Arthropoda; class Malacostraca; order Decapoda; family Coenobitidae; genus Coenobita; species Coenobita brevimanus. The sequence goes on along the minus strand of NC_136960.1, from coordinate 31,148,788 downwards.
CTCAGATCATGTTTCATTTCTTCATAACTAAATCGAACCCAAGGGGTACATATAATTAGATATTTATAATCCATGGACTGCCATGTCTCAAAATATCGTAGGATAAAAGCAACCTTACTACCCACCTAACATTGCAACTATTTATCCACTTAAAACCTTTAAATTGTCTTTAAGGAGGATTATATATTTGTTTTAATTGGTTACAACATACCCACTCATATCAGTCACACTGACGGCATTATCATTCCACATGTTGTGTAATTTGTGTGTATGATACAGCAGGAAATGTGAAGACGGAGGAAAATAATATCGATTTACATTTTTAGTTTATTGAGGACTATATCGAATTTACACATTGTAATCGTAATATCGTAGAAAAATATATGCTGTTCTATTATCTATAAACATTAATAATGTGATTAATTATTTTCATAACGGTTCATTATGAACGGCGTCAATTAGTGAATAACATACGTTACGTGTATACAGTATTTGTAACATACTAAACATAACATAAACAACATGCAAAAAACACGTTCCTTCCCCTTACAGCAATATACTGTACTCTTTATATTATGAACATCAGTAGCATACTGTTTCTAGACTCATGCAGATATCTAATTATTTAATGTCCAAGCACCTAATATTTCGCCCACCCTCCATTAGCTTGTATGATTGCATGTAACCCACTAGGAACAGAATCTACTAGATGCTGACAATAGTTTGGAAGACGTGTTATATTCTCCCATTCTGCCATGGCATGATTTATGATATTTTCTCTGTTCCTCGCATCCCGGATATCCGATGTCCTGACCATCATTGCCCAAACATTCTCTATAACATTGATATCACAACCCTTGCTTGGTCATTCTATAACTTCAAATTCTGGATGTTCTCCGAACCATTGCCTTACCACTTGGCTCATATGAATTGGTGATCTATCATGGACAAATCTAATAGGGGCTGGAGCTGCAATTACCCTCTCACGAATAGAAGGTAACATTCCATTCAAAATGTCGACATATTTCGCCGCTGTAAGGTTAGCCTCAATGCATGTGAGATCCCCAAGTCCTCCTGCCCACATCCACCCGTGAAAAGAAATACTACTGCGGCCACTCGTGGGCCGCTCCTGAATGTTTTCCTTTGCATATCTTGTGTTTGGTGGTCGCCAACATACACGAGCCTTGGCAGCAGTCGTCGAGAAGAACTTTTCATCCGTCCAAATTACACTGTTCCAAAATTCTGCGTCATATGCCTTTTGTGTATAACGTCTGGCAAATGCAAGTCATGCAGTCCTGTGTTCCACAGACACTGCTTCCTTTCTAGCACGGACGGAACAGTGTATGCCTGCCTCATTCAGATGCCGCCTCGTTGTTTCAAGATGGCATGGTAGTTCTAATTCCTGAGTGACGTCAACAGCTGATGTGTGAGGCCTTTGTAACACAACATCTACAATGCGTTGATCATCTTCTGGAGATAAAATTCGTGGACGACCACCTCTAGGGTGGGTAGTAAAGGTGCCCTCCTCATCCTAAAGCCGTATCCGCCTACTCACGGTGTTTATACTTGATCCTGTTCCCCGGGCAATGGCTTTTATATACTGTACATGCCAGCGTCTCGCATACCGATGACAGCACCACGTTTTGTGATAACTTCAGGTCTATCGGCACATCCTGTAGGTCTATGTGCTCTTTGGCAGTGCACTCTTCCAGACTGGTTCATTCTACCAAATAGCAATGGTTTATTATATTCTTAAGTATCTATCTATCTATTTGGAGCTCTGACGCCTCGCTTTCTCCGGGAACTTCCTCAAAGGGAGTGGCCACAGCAGAAGAGTCTCCATCTCTCCCTGTTCCTCACTCAATAAAGCCCCCCCCCCCACTCCTCTCACACCTCTCCTCTCCGAGGAGTAGACTGTAGCACCAGTCGAGCAGGGCAGTATTCCTGAGGTGGATGGAAGGCTGATGATGGAGAGCTGGAGCTTCTGTTTCATCAGCCCTCAGGACTAGTTCCTGACCATCCCCCTTTGCTGAACTTTTTCAGTGTCTCAGTTACACAGAGTAGGCCAGCATGCTCTCCAACACAAATTTCTCTAACTATCTGCACCAAACTACATGCACAGTACACACAAAACTTCCTTTTCCAAAATTTAAAAATCATGACGTCTCATCACCCAGCCTCGGAGTCCCCAGGGGGGGGAACATAAATGCCCCCACCTTCTGCCCCTCTCCCGGTGACGACTCGAGATACCTGGAACCACTGTCTGACTCTCATCTTCATTCGCGGCCTTTCTTCTAACTTTCGCTCTGTTGAGAACCACCTCTCCTCCTCTAAACCTCACCTTGTTTTTCTAACTGAGACTCAGCTCTCTGAGGCAACTGACAGCAAACCATTTTGTGTATCCTCCTACTTTCTCTATACTCATTTCAAAGCCAAAGGTGGCTGTTGTGTATATATACCCAACGACTTATCTTGCTCTCGTTTCCTGAACTCTGTTCTTCTGAATTCTCTACACTCTGGCTTCAGCTTTCCTGTCATTCTCTGACTAAATATATGTGCTGTTTACTTATCCCCTAATTCTACTATCAAAAATTCTTCGACTATCTTACTTCTACGATGGAACACATTCTATCCATTTCTCCTTTCTCTGAAATCTCTATTCTAGATTTCAATGTTCACCACTACCTTTGGCTCTCCTCTCCTTTCACTGTTCCACCTGGTGAACAAGCCTACATCTTTTCTGTCCTTAATGACCTAGAGCAGCTTGTACAGCACCCTACCCGTGTCCCTGACCGCCTTGGAGAGAGCTCCAACATACTTGACCTATTCCATACAATTAATCCTTCTGCTTACACTGTTAATCTTTTCTCTCCGTTGGGCTCCTCCGATCACAACATTATCGCCTTAACATGTCCTATCGCTCCGGTACGGCCTGTGGACCCTCCAGGGAAACATCGTCTGTGGCATTTAGGAGCCGCGGATTGGGAGGCCCTCAGGCAGTACTTCTTTGATTTTCCGTGGAATGATTATTGCTTCCATGGCCGGGAGCCATCTGAGTGTCCTTTGCACATTACGGAGGTTATTCTCTTGGGCATGGAGGCATACGTTCCTTTCTCATATCGTTTGACTAACGCAAGAAAGCCTTGGTTTAATCACGTTTGTTTTAATGCTGTCCACAACAAGGAGAGGGCCTACAAAAGGTACCGGAGCCAACCCACCCCTGAATCACATCATCTTTACGTTTCTGCCCGGAATCGTGCTAAGTCTGTTCTTTGCTCTGCTAAAAATAATTTCATCCGTACTAAATGCTCTCAACTCTCCAACTCGAATTCTTCCCGCTCCTTCTGGCACCTTGCCAAAAACCTTTCTAACAACTTTACCTCATCATCCTTCCCTCCTCTTTTCTACTCTGATGGTTCTGTAGCTATCTCTTCTACTGATAAAGCAGATCTATTCACACAAACTTTCTCCTCCAATTCCACCTTAGACGATTCCGGTGCTGTTCCTCCATCACTTCCAGTCTCTGACTTCCTCATGGCTGACATTAAAATTTCTTCAGCTGATGTATTTTCTGCCATCACAGGCCTCAGTACTAACAAGGCATATGGTCCTGATGGAGTCCCTCCTATTGTTCTCAAGAACTGTGCTTCTGTGCTTACACCCTGCCTAGACAAACTCTTTCGTCTTTGTCTATCAACTTGTACCTTTCCTTCTTGCTGCAAGTTTGCTCTCATTCAGCCAGTCCCAAAGAAGGGTTTGCTATCATTCAGCCAGTCCCAACACTCCAACAATCGTCCAATTGCTTTAACGTCCTGTATTTCAAAACTTTCAAATCAATTCTCAATAGAAAAATTTTAAGGCGTCTTTCCTATCACAACCTTCTTTCTGATCATCAGTACGGGTTCCGTCAGGGACGCTCCACTGGCAATCTTCTCACCTACCATTCAGACTCCTGGTCATCCTCCTTTCGGGACTTTGGCGAAAGCTTTGCCATTGCACTTAACATCTCAAAGGCTTTCGAGCGAGTCTGGCATAAATCTTTAATTTCCAAACTGCCCTCTTACGGTTTCTATCCTTCTATCTGTGCCTTCATTGCTAGCTTCCTTTCTGGTCGTTTTATAGCCGCTGTTGTAGACAGCCATCTTTCTTCTCCTAGATTTATCAACAGCTGTGTTCCTCAGGGCTCTGTCCTATCACCAGCTCTCTTCCTTTTATTCATCAATGACCTTCTAAGCTGTACATCTAACCCTATCCACTCATACGCCGATGACTCCACTCTTCACCTTTCCATTCGGTTCCCACAATGCCCCAGCAGTTACTTCAACAGGCAAGGGATGAGGCTATGGCACACCTAATGTCTGACTTGGCTCGTATCTCTGACTGGGGTAAAAATAATCTTGTCGTTTTTAATGCATCTAAGACTCAGTTCTTACACCTATCAACCCATCTAAATCTTCCACAGGTATACCCACTAATGTTTAATAATATTCAGCTTAATCCTGCATCATCCTTGAACATGCTTGGGGTTTCATTTACTCGGGCCTTATCTTGGAAAGATCATATTACATCTCTTGTAAAATCTGCTTCCAAGAGATTGGGTGTGCTAAGCCGACTCTGTTCTTTCTTTACCCCTGCACAATTGTTGACTCTATACAGGGGTTTTATCCGCCCCTGTGTGGAGTACAACTCTCATGTGTGGGGAGGCTCCCCACATACAGCTTTTCTCAATAGGGTGGAGTCAAAGGCTTTTCGTCTCATTAACTTTCCTTCTCTTACTGACTCCCTTCAACCTCTGTCTCTTTGCCGCACTGTTGCATCTTTATCTCTTTTCTGTCACTGCTTTATTGGTCACTGCTCCTCTGAACTGTCTGCATGCATTCCTCTACCTCTACGACGGGCACATAGCACCCGTCTAGCAGCAAACTCTCATCCCTTTTCTGTCCAACTCTCTAATGCAGGAGTTAACTGTTACTCCCAGTCCTTCATTTATGCAACAGGTCAACTTTGGAACTGTCTCCCTCTGTCTGTATTTCCTGCTGCCTATGATCTCCAGTCTTTCAAATGCAGTGTGTCCAGGAATCTCAAAATGAATGGATCTTGAATTTGGCTCTCTCTTGTATTTTGTTTTTCTCTTGGAGGGAACTCTTATTGCGTGCTCATGGCCTTTGGTTCCTTCTTCCTCTCATAAAAAAAAGAAAATACTCGTCCACCCTGTTCACCCAACTGACTGGCGGTCTGCCCCTCGCACCAGGACCCTCGACTTCACTCCCATGCACCTTCCTTGCAAAGTCCCCATCTTGAGTTCTGTTCACATGCCCAAACCACCTCGGTTTATTACGCTTCGCCCTCTCCACCACCCCACACTCAATGCCAATTCCCGTCTCACTGAACCCACATCTCTCACAGACACTCTCACTCCTCACCTCATCCCATCTCGTCAAGCCACATGACCCTCTAAGATACCCCATTTTCACTGCTCGTATTCTAGACTGTTGTGCCCTATTCCTAGTCCAGGTCTTGGATGCATATGTCAGTGTCGGCATGACTATGGTATTTTTCAATACTGTAAATAGTAATACCAATAAAAGTATTAATAATTACATTAAATCTATTTATTTCATTATGTTGCCCACTAATATAAGCTGAGACCTTAAATGGTAGTGTAAAGCCATATTCAGAGTAACAATTATTATTCATTTCTCGGAAGGACAAGAGCATAAAAGCGCCCGCAAACGAAGCCGTCCACATAAAGGAACGGCCACCGGTGGGGAATTTATGGTCCGAGGTGGCTTCGGTTCACTCCCTAATATTTTCAGTAAAGTTTAATGATGTGCAGTGTGTATGTAAGGGTAGTGCAGATAGTAAATGAAAAATGTCTGGGAGGTCACGCTGGATTACTCTGTCTTCATGAAACACTGAATAAGTCCAGGTAAGGCAGACAGATTGGGGCAGGTGTAGCAGAAGTTTTCCAGCACCTCCACACCTCCTTACCTCGCAACATATGAGATGAGAAGATACTGCCAACCTAAGCACTTCAGCATTTCTCATCGACTTCGACGACTCTCTCAGCTCTGACCGAAACCATTGTCGAGTATGCATATGAATGGTTTAATCACATTAAACATAGTTAGGTTAGATCGCTGAAACATAATGTTCATATTATATATGTTACATTGCTTAGTGCATATATATTAATATAATATACCATTTGAAATAATCTTCCATTGATGGCATGCCAAGAGATTCAAGTGAGCTATCACCAGGCCTACCAGTAGCCCACTTAACTCTCGTATCGGTGTGGATCATAGGGATTAAACGTTCGTATCTTATCAGAGTATATGTAATTTGTTCTCAGATAAGTGGAGTTACAACAGTCTTTAATTACAATTGTTAATGTAACGTTATTTATTTGACTATGATCCCCTCTTGTGTTTGATTATGTATTACATGAAATGAAACATGATCTGAGCAGTAAGTCGTGTAGACCCGCCTCCCACCTTCCTACACCGCCTCTGACCCCCTAACAATCCCCCCAACGTCGGCCACAGTGTTACCAGACTCGGACTGTCACGAGATACTGCAGCTCTGACCAACGAGGGTCCGTTTCTTTTATGAGTGACTGTACATTTGTAACAATAGTCGGCCAACAACTCACCTGCGTGTACTTCACATTCAGAGCTTGTCCATCACTTTACTTCCTGGCCCATCATATCAAAGGGAACCATCTATGGACAGAGAAACATACCAACTCTCTCTCAGTCTGGGAACACTCGTACGTGACAGCAGAGGATAGTGAGAAGTAGGTGAATTAAAATATTTGGCGAATTTTTGCCCCCGACTGTATGAGGGATAATTGTGTACCATGGGAAGGCGGGTCGTTATTGAGTATTGACATATGCTTTTTGGTGGAAGGAACACCCCAGAAATCGACATTAAAGTAACAGCTAGATAGGTAAAGAGATACAGACAGGTAGTAATAGACAGATAAAAAGATGAATAGATATTAATAGATAGATGCATAGATGGCTGGTAGAAGGATAATAATTGATGCATAGATAGATAGTAGACAGGTAATAAAAGATAGACATACAGACAGGCTGATGCAAATTTACGAGATTTGAATAATGAGTGAATGGAGCTCTGACCCATTTTCACTGGACACAAATGGTAGTGTTCTTACTACTTGTTTAGGGGTACTACCCAACGGATGTATAGAGCAAGAATACGACAATGATGATGAAGATAATGATGACGATATGATGTTTACGGTGATGAATGTATGTTGATACTTAAACCGATGATGATGATGATGATAATGATAGTGATGATGATGATGATGATGATTTAAAATGATGATGACGATGATTGTGATGATGATGATGAATAACAAATGGTGATGTTGATACTGACGGTGAAGTTGATACTGATGATGGTGATGACAAGAATGACGATGACGGTAACAGTGCCGGTGACACAAACCGTGTGAGCAAGGTAGGGTGGGGAATGTCCTGATTTTCACCTCCCGTGGGGTGTAATCAGGCGTGTTAAGAGTCAGGCAACCGGGAACCTGGTACAGCATTAATCCGGTTAGCTGGCGATGGCAAAAAGTGGCACACCCGTCTCCTGAACTTGATTAGATTTTGTTCTCTTTTTGGGAGAGGGAGGGAGGAACGGACGGAGGTAAGGAGAGGGAGTGAGAGGTGAGAGGAGAATGAAATGGGAGAGAGAGTGGACTGGAGATAAGGAAGAGATGGAGGGAGGGAGTGAACGGATGAGGGGGAGGGGTGGGAGGGGGAAAGAGTGATGGGAGAGAAAAGAACTGAGAATGCTAGGAGGGAGACTATGAGAGATGGGAGACAGAGGAACTGGAGAGAAAGGAGGGAGGGAGGTCGAGTGAGAAGTCGTGGGAAACCAGAGAGAGAAAAGAGAGAGAGAAACTGAAGAGAAGGGGGATAGGTAGGATGGGATGAGGGTCGGAGAGGGAGGCATGATGAGGGGGACGAGAGAGGATAAGAGAGTGAGATCAGGAGTATTAGAGATAGAGGGTGTTGGACTTGCGAGAAAGGAGGTAGGTTGGATGGATGGACGGGAAAGACTGGTATTAGAGGGAAGAGTAGCAGATGGGAGAAGGACTAAGGATGGGAGGAAAGAAAAAGGAGTATAGAGGGAGGCAGGGGAAAGGGAAGGTAAGTGAAAGGGAGATTGGGATGGGAGGGAGACAGATGGTTTGGTGGTGTGTGTGAAGATGAGGGTGGGAGGCCTAGAGGGTGAGGAAGGGATGGGAGGATTAGAGACTGGAGAGGGGGAGGTGAGACTGGAGGAAGATTGAGAACATTGGTGGCAGCAGTAGTAGTTGTTAATTACAGCAGCAGCAGCAGTGTAGGAGTAGTAGTAGTAGTAGTAGCGACTACTACTACTACTACTCTCAAGTAGTAGGTAGTAGCTGTCGTTGTAGTAGTAGCAGTAGTAGTAGTAGTAGCTATCGTAGTAATAGTAGTACTAGCAGCAGCAGCAGCAACAACAACAACAACAGCAACAGTAGTGGAAGCTGTAACTGAGGCAGGAGAAGAAGTAGTAGTAGTAGTAGTAGTAGCAACAGAAATAGCAGATGTTGTAACCTCAGGCTTAAATGAAACGTGAACCCAGTGGACAGCAGACTGAGGTTGTCTCCATCTTGGAACTTACTGTCCTCCTTTCAGGGGACTAGAGCGAGCTGAGGGATATTTGTATACCAAGACAGAGGAGTGGCTTAGATATATCGCTGCCACCACGTGAAGGCGTTTCCTCCTAACCCAGGGCTATTCAACTGCCAGTCCACCGACCAAATCCAGCCTTCGAGTCGACTCAGAAGAATAGAAATAAACAAATAAACAAGCATAACACAGAAAGGTTTGCGCTATTTTGTTTATCTACGTATGTATTTAACGGAAAATGTAAACGAGAATAATATAGGAGTTCCTTGTTTCTGATTGTGTATAAGTGTTTAGATAAAGGGAAAGAATACAGATAAAATAATGTATGGCCCTTTTGTTAATCTGAGTTTCGTAATTTGGCCCTACTTCTAGAGTAGTTGAATAGCCCTGTCCTAGCCCATGTGAGAGAGAGAGAGAGAGAGAGAGAGAGAGAGAGAGAGAGAGAGAGAGAGAGAGAGAGAGAGAGAGAAACAGACAGACAGACAGACAGACCGACCGACAGACAGACAGACAGAGCTGGGATGAAATACAGGATCGGAAAGAGGGTACGTAAGTGTAAAAGATACTGGGATAAGGGAGGAACAGAGGTTTGGGAGAAAGAAGGGCTGAAGCGTCAGAGAGGAAACGGAATGGGAAGGACTGGAAAAAAGGGGAAGGAAGAGAATGAAATAGGTCTGGAAGAGAGAGAGAGGCAGGGAGGTAGGAAGAGATAGAGATGGGGACGTGAAGGCAAGAGAGGTTTGGGTAGAAAATTGGAATGTGAGACACAGATGGAAGAGAGACAGACTGGAGAGGAGGAGGGATGGTGGGGAGAAGACTGGGATAAGAAGAGAGAAGGAGGGATCGCTGGGTCAGAGAGGGAGGGGTCGTTACTGAGTAGGGACAGACACGCTTGGAGGTCCTTACGTAGACACCTTCACTAAAGGGTACATCATCAACAAGGAAAATGTAAAACTGTTACTACTTTCCTGAATTTTCACTTGTTCCTAAGAAAGCTAAAAATAAAAATAAAAAGCAAACATACAAATAAGGAAACAAATAATTGTTTAGTGGTAACAAAGAGATAAAGCTCAATATTATCGTCCGTTCAGGAAACTCCTTATCACTTCTTCCTTAGCGATTCATTTGTGGATATGACTGGATAATAATCTTTTGTACACTATTTATGCAGAGTATGGTGGTAATGGAAGGATTTATGTAACACTGAAGAGGGCAGTGAGGTGAAAACAAATTAAATCGATTAGGACAAGGTGTTGGGGAGCTTCCTGAACCAACGAGAATACGGGCCACAGTCGCTATAGTACTGAGTGTGATTTAATGGAAACTTTCTGACTCTTCACTTCGATGATTGTCCCTTAAGGTGGATAAAGTCCGAAGAGGCTAGTGAAAGCTGTTTCTAATCGATTTTTATTTTTATATTCACCCATAATTTTAAACAAAATCGCAAGGAGGTGGAGAAAATAAAACAAAGGAGGCATCTTGCTAGATGGAATTAACGTGATAAACGTTAAACAAATAAATAGATAAATTAATAAATAAAAACGGAAAAAGAGGGAACACTGCGACCACAACTCCGAGCATACCAACTACCTGTGGGTTTGGGGCTTCTGTACAGGGAAGTTCAAAATATCGACACTGATAATATTCGCAGCGTTTGCGTAAATCGCGTTTTAAGCAGAAGAACAGCGTCTGAAAATAGTTTTGACATAACATCAAGTGCATGCTGACCAGTATTAAATTTCGATTTAACCGTAATTAAGAGAATATTAAAGAATTACTCAAACACAGCAAAAAGATGGACTGTGTTCGATATTGTACTCATTATTATTTACAGCTAAATCGATACAGAACATTGTTGGCCAGCTCCCTGCTGCCCTTATTGTTAGTCTTTCTTTCTTTCTTGTTTAATTGTGCCAGACACTTCTACCTTTCGTAATTAACCAATTGCGACCAAACTTGGACACAAAGACCAGCCTATGACCTAGTTGTGTCCCGCAAGGTTTTGGTTGCTAGGCAACTACTCATTGCCTAGCAACGGCCCCCCAAAAATCTTTTTTGACACTTTTTAAGTTTGGAGCTGTAGAAGCGTTACTAATGGGCCTAGAAAGCTCTGACTTCTTTAGGCGTAACCTTGAGGTAATTCCCTATAGGAAATGTGTCATCCATTTTCCCCTTTCTTCTCTTGTTTTCGAGTGGTAACCCTGCGAAGATTGGCCTTAGGGTCCCTAGCAAGCAGTACCAGTTTTCAAAAATACCCCCCTTGTTCCCCAGCAGCTCTATGGAATGAAATGAAAGATTACATGCTTATAGACAACTTTCCATTTTACACCAGGGCAAGGGTCAAAGGTCATCAAATACGAAAATGGTGAAAATAGCTAAAATCACGACAATGTTGCGGTATGCCAAGGCTCCGAAGATCATTGAGCCACAGCCATGATTCTTAGGCGGAATGTTGCACTGGAGTACCTCCGTATAAAAATGACAGTGTCGAAACTCATTCCCTGTTCTCTGGCAGTGCCACCTAGAAGTTGTACCTCTGGTGGGCCATTCTGCGAATTTCAGATCCCATAGCTTCTGAATGAGAGGATGGAATCGAATTAAAATTTGCCTGCTTGTAGATGTCAATGAGTACAACAAGTGTGCTTCGTGCATGCATGAGCTATATCCTCCAGGTCAGGGGTCAAAGGTCATCAAGTGCAGAAAAAGGTGAAAAGTGCTAATATTACGACCCTGCTAAATGCTAAGGGTCCGAAGATTATTAAGCCAGGACCATGATTTTTGGGTGGAATGTTGCACTGGAATACCTCCATATAGAAATGACTTTTAGTGTCGACTCTCACTTCACGTCGCTGACAAACCTCAGTCTGCTTAGAGCTGACCATCATCGCCTGCCGGTTTGTTCAACAAGTACTTGGTATTATGCCAAAGCTGTTTTCACACGATATTATTCGTTTCTGAATGCGATTTATGCTAATACTACGAAAATTGTTAAACTTCCTTGAAGGGCAAAACTTGCAAGTGATCAATTGGTCTAAGGGTTGGACATTTTACTCTGACCAACGATGCTGACCTTCTGTACCAACTTACTTTATTTTTACCTGACCCATAATACTTACACCAAGTTTGGTCCAAATGAAAAAAAAAAATGTATGAGCTAACTTTGGCCTACAGCTTGAATTTGACCTCTCCATGCAACTGTATATGACTTTAAACTAATTGTTCTCAAAAGTAAATCTCTTTATATGTGCGTTACCTTAAATCCTTCCACAAGGCTTGGTGCAAGTAAAAAAAATCTGTTTCAGTTCAACTTGCCTTAAACCGTGACTTCTACCTATAGTTCTCAACCCCTTGGCTGGTCCTCAAGACTTCTACCAAGACTGGTCCTAATCATAACAAACTGGAAAGCTGTTTTCATTATACTGCTAACAAAGAGACACAAGGGACAAACTCCATGTCTTGTAATCTTGATTTTTGACCGTTCTCAAAAGTAAACCCTGTTGTTCTTGCATTATCTCCAGCACTTCTACCGATCTTGGTTTTAATCGAAAAAAAAAAAAAAAAACTGTTTTAGTACTGTGTAAGTTGATCTTGCTGGGACAAAATTTGACATACCCATGTGACCTTGACCTTTGACCTAGTGTTCTCAAAAACATTAGGTCAATGATTTGGGCATTCTTTTACACCTCCACCAAATTTGGCAAAAGCTGCGTGCAAAGGTTAAATTATTTTTTTCTCTCTCTCTCTCTCTCTCTCTCTCTCACACACACACACACACACACACACACACACACACACACACACACACACACACACACACACACACACACACACACACACACACACACACACACACACACACACATTGAAGAAAATGTAACACCCTCCTTTACTTCACAAGTGCGGGTGTAATAAGTGTTAGGGAAGCCTCTCAAGTTCATGAGTTTTTTTCCTTTAATTTTTGCCACAGGGTGATTCTCTGTTTGTTCGCCTGTCTGTTAGTCTCTCTCTCTCTCTCTCTCTCTCTCTCTCACTTTGATTTTATTTTTCTGGGTACCGTCCAGGATGATTATATTACCGTGCTGGATCCTCCCTCCATATTTTTCTTCGCCAGGAAAAAATTCAAAAGCCCTTCCTCCCAAAAAGTGAGTCGCGTGAGGTTTTAAAGGCGCGATGTGGAAGTAAGTTGAGGGTGACACGAGCTGGGAATCTAGACCTGACGACTTTGGGCTGGATTACTAAAACTGAGTGCACGAGGGTTTGGACTAACCCTGCAGTCAATTGTGATGCATGTACTAATGATAGAGCCTGTCTGACTTTTCTTAACTGTTGCTTAATGCACTTTGTAATGTGGGATATAGGCTGATATCCTATTACATTTACAGGTGTTCCGGAGGTGTCAGAGAGGAGCTCGAGAGGGAAGCCTTCATATTGTGGCATCAGTGTAACCAGGCGACTCAACTGCCTGGTTATACAAACGTCCCTCAACTACTTTCTTATCCCTAAAAAGGAGGACAGTGGATCACAATTGAAAGGCAACTAAGGTCTGCAGTCCACTGGGTTCATGATTCGTATGTAGCTGATGCTATGAAATTTACTGCTACTAGATAATATAGGCTTCGTCACACTTTTGCGCTCCCAATTTTAGCAGTAAGTTCGTTTGGGATGTATTAAAGGTAAAACTCTGCCACACTGGCGAGAAGACTGTAATTGTCTTCTTACAATGTCACAGTCTTCGGGAAAGCGATTTTATTTTGGATGTAATACAGATAGTTATCTGGTTATTATAGACTACAAAAAGTGAAGAGGGAAAATAAATTATACCTATTTTGGGGTATAAGGGAAGAGGCTAGATATGTACACACAACATCTCTGGTAACTTTAACAAGCTCCTGTCAGGCAGTAGAAAATGATCAAAATGTATACATAAATGCTTAACTAGCAATTATGAGCAGATAAAGAGCGTTTTATGTCCGGCTGAACAAAGCTAAAGCTAGCATGAGTTCAACTTATAACATGGCCATATGACTGAATATCTGCAAGAAAATTATTGAAATTATTATTACTATTAATTTCTATTGACAAGGCAATGACAGACCTTCATAAAAGTGGAATCTATTTGTTTTGGAAGTAAGTCCTTATTAAAAAACCAAGGACAACCTCGGAATCCTTGGCCCCCACCATCCGCTCCTCTCTCGGTGACAATCAAGAGAACTGCATGGAACCACACACTGACTCACTTCTTGTACATTTCTGCAACATTCGTGGTCTGTCCTCTGATTTTCCCTCTGTTGAATACCATCTCTCTTCCTCTAAACCTCACCTTCTTTTCCTCACTGAGACTCAGCTGTCTGAGGCGACTGATAGAAAACCCTTCTCTAAGTTCTCTGTATCCTACATTATGTTTAGTTCAAACCCAAAGGAGCTGTTGTGTACATGAACGCAACAACACATCTTGCACTCGTGATCGTGAGCTTAAATCTTCCGCTTTCTCTACTCTGTGGCTTCAGCTGTCCTATCATTCTCTGACTAAATATATCTGTGCTGTGTACTTATCCCCTAATTCTACTGACTATAAAAAATTCTTTGACTCTCTTACTTCTAAGATGGAACACATCCAATCAGCTTCTCCATTGTCTGAAATCTCCATTCTAGATTATTTCAATGTTCACCATCACCTTTGTTCACCGATCAACTTGAGAACAAGCCTACATCTTTTTTATCCTTAATGCTTCTACAACATTGGAGAGAGTTCCAACATACCTGACCTTTTCCTTAAAACTAATCCTCTTGCTTATGCTGCTAATCATTTCTCTCAGTAGGGCCCCTGTGATCACAGCCTTATCATTATCACCTTAACCTGTCCTATCGCTCCACTAAGACTTGGAAACCCTTGCAAGAAGTGGCAGCTTTAGCACTTTGAAGCGGCTGATTGGGAGGCCTTCAGGTAGTACTTCTTTGATTTTCCCTGGGTTGATTATTGCTTCCATGGCCGACAGCCATCTGATTGTGCCTTACAGAGGTCATTCTCTTGGGCCTGGAAGCATATATTTCTTTCTTCTTATCCTGTGACTAATGCAAAAATATCTTGATTTAATCACGCTTGTTCTAATGCTGTCCACAACAAGGAGAAAGCCTGCAAAAGGTACCAGTCCCAACCCACCCCTGAATTTCATATCTTTTATATCCCTGCCCGGAACCGTGCTTAGTCTACTCATGGCATTGCTAAAAATTATTTTATTCGTACTAAATGCTCTGAACTCTCCGTCTCAAATTTTTCCCTCTCCTTCTGGTACCTGGCCATAAACCTTTCTGACAACTTTTCCTCATCATCGTTCCCGCCTCTTTTCCACTCTGATGTCTGTCTAGTTGTTTCTTCTGCTGAAAAAGCAGGACTCCACGTTCAGATTGTCTCCTCTAGTTCCACTTAGACGATTCCGGTGCTGTTCCTCCATCACTACCTCACTCTGACTTCAACATGGCTGACATTAAAATTTCTTCACTTTATGTGTTTTCGGCCATCAGTGGCCACATTATTAACAAGGCAAATGGCTCTGATGAGGTCTCTCCAGCTGTCCTCAAGCACTGTGCTTCTGTGCTTACACCCTGCCTAGGTAAACTCTTTCGCCTTTGTCTCTCAACCTGTAACTTTCCTTCTTGCTGGAACAATGGTCATCTTCTCACCTTCCCTTCAGACTCCTTGTCATTCTCAATTCGGGACTTTGGCGAAAGCTTTCGAGTCTGGCATAAACCTTTAATTTTCAAACTGCACTCTTACCGTTTCTATTCATCTGTCTGCCTTCACCTCTAGTTTCCTTGTGGAAACTACTGTTGTATATGGTCATATTTCTTCTCCTACAGCTGTCAATAGTGTTGTTTGTCAGATCTCTGTCTTATCACGGACCCTCCTCGTTATATTCATTAATGACTTTTAAGCTCTATATCTAACCCTATCGACTGATACATCGATGACTCTATCCTTCATCTTTCCAGCTGCTTCTTGCAGCGACCATCTCAGCAGTTAATTCAACAAACACGGGATGAGGCTATCTAGACTTGGTTTACATCTCTGATTGGGATGAAAGTACTCTTGTTTTTAATGGCTCAAAAACTCAGACCTTACGCCCTTCGACCCATCAAAATCTGCAGGAATATCCCCTAGTTTTTATCAATATCCAACTCAATCCTGCATCAACTACGAACAAGCTTGGGGTTTTATTCTTTAGATATTTATCTTGGAAAGATATTACTTTTATTGTAAAATCTGCCACCATGAGATAGGGTGTGCTAAACCAAATCCATGCGTTCTTTACTCCTGCACAGTTGCTGACTTTCCAGAGGGGTTTTATTGGTCTCTTTGTAAATTACAACTTTCATGTGTGGGGAGGCTCTCCACGTACAGTTCTTCTAAATGTGGTGGAGTCAAAGGCTTTTCATTTAATTAACTTTCTTCATCCTACCGGCTCCTTTCAACCTCTGTCTCATCACTACACTTTTGCCTTTTATCTCTTTTCTGTCTCTACTTTAATGGTCACTGCTCCTCTGAACTGTCTGATGACATCCCTTCACCAGTATGGCGGGTGCGTAGCACCTGTCTATCTTCTCTCATGCAAGAGTTAATCGTTACTTCCAGTCCTTCATGTATGCAACAAGTAAACTCTGGAACTGTCTTCCTCTGTCTGTATTTCCTACCGTCTATGATCTCCAGTCATTTAAACGCAGTGTGTGTAGGAATCTCGAAATGAACGGATCTGGAAATTGGCTATCTGTTATCTTTCTTTTACTTTTTCATGGAGGGAACAATCTTGCTGGCTTCTGGCCTTTGGCTCCTTCTTCCTTGGATAAAAAAAAATAAATGGTGTTCGTGGAGACACCACAAACAAACTGCGAGAAGTAAACAAATTCTATATTGCCACAGTCCCACTGCTACCACAATACCTTGCACTGAAACCTAACCTAACCTAACCAATTCAACCCAACCTATCCTAATCTAACCCAGTCCAGCACATCCTATCCTAACCCAACCCAATCCAGTCCAACTCATCCTCTCCTAACCTAACCAAATCCAATCCAAGCTACAGAAACCTAACCTAATCCAGCCTGCTCTAACCTAACCTAATCTAATTAGCCGAAAGCCTTCCCCCACCTATCTCATAATGTGTATCCAAGGGCGTAATTTTTATTCATTGCATTCACGCCCCACGGTCTTTCCAGTGTGTTGTATGATATTATCTCGTAAAACCAAGGCAATTTTTTTGGAATTACGCCCAACTAAAAGTATTATAATAATTCCTGAACTCATATATTAAGTAGTATGATCAATACTGAACTTACATATTTGTAAACACTTTCTCTTCTTTAAACAACCGTTGCAAATGTTTTTTTACGTTCTTAGTAAATAGAGTGGGGGATATTTTCCAGCTCCTGTCTCTGTCATTTATTACAGTTTTGCTACTTTGAAATGAACTAACCTAACCTAACTTAGCTCAGTCCAGTCCAACCCAACATGACTTAACCCAGTGTATCTTAACGCAGATGCTATAACGGATGGAGTTACGAGCTGGACATCCCTTCCTCCCCTCCAATTTTATTTACTGATTACTGGAAAGTGCATTTGTGCCGGAGGTGTAGGTAAGGAAAATTGCCTGAAATTCCATAAGCTAAATGCTGAGTATATTGATTTCAGTTTCCTTTGCTTGGATGTAATTCCAAAATAATACCCCAGTGGGAGGATGGAGGGGGGTCTTTTCTATGGCATTCCCGTTGCAAATGAGTCTTTACGATGGTTTCATTTTCGTCCAGTACACAATTTCTCCTACAAACTGATGAAAAATTGTTGTTCACTTAGCGCATGTAATGAATGAATTATATTACGACTGACCGTAGACTGAGTGGTGCCAGAATCTTCACTGCCACGCAGTTGCATTCTCCCAGTGGCCAAGTATCGCAATGTTACTACCATTTTCAGCTCGGGGAGATGAGGCCTATTCCTTCCAGTTTTGTTTTGTAAAACTAGCACGGTCCAGTTGGTATCGCTTTATTCGTTCTTAATCACTATATTCATTAAATGTCTCTTCTTTCTTGATAAACACGTTGGCTCCGCTGTAGTTGCAGGTGTTGGTTCACCATAGTATCAACTAGTAAACGTCTGTTTAGAGGAAAGAAGAACTACCATAGTCTACTAGTTTAACAGAACTGTCAAGACCCTTGAAAGTTTTGTATATGTACTGCTAGTGCCTAATAACTATGTCAACTTTAATAACAGGTTAAAGTTTTGTGGATACATGTCCTGTTTATCAACTGTGCGGGTAGATTTACCGATGATGACCGCCTGCAGGACACGCCAGTGCATTAAACGTTGAAATCTATGGGAAACCCAATGATGCAGCCTAACCTTGCTTATCCTAAATGGGGGATTCGCCCCCAGACTCCCCTGGTTTTCACTACCTAGAACTGCCACTTACCCTATACAAGACAGCCACCGAGTACCTGTCAGGTCAATTCTCAGTCTTAACTTAATATGCCATATCTAATCTATCATAACCGAACCCATTCTAACTTATTCCGTCCTCTCCTAACCTAACCTAACCTATCCTAACTTATTCAACCGAAATTATCCAAACTTAACATCTCGGTAAAGAATTTGAAATTACGCCAAAAGACGTGAGTTTGGAGATATTGGCAGCAAATTTTGCTCTTGGTGGTAACCATCGGAAAGATGGTATGTGTGATATAACCAAGTCTTTAAGTACTTCACATGTATAGTAAAAAAAAGAAAAAAAATAAGAAATGCCCGGTAATTATAATAGTCTGTGAAACATAACAAATAACCTGTGAAATACGAATTTCAATAGAAGATATGGATAAGCTGCTTCCATGTGGCAAACTATCAATGTATTACAAGTGAATGCACGAAGGTGTGAGTAAGCTCTTTAATTTTTGTCGGTCATTTACAGAACACCAGTAATTAATGTTAGATGCAGTGTGCTTGCAACATCCCTTATAAAGTCCATTCAGCAACAGTATGAAAACATCTGACACACACTATCATCATCACATTACTGACATCTGTCGAAAACAGCATAGAAAAATCAGATATATTCTCATCATCAACAGCCTCCAGTTAGCAACAATAGAGAATGGTCGGACATTCGCATTTTTTTTATCATCATTAGAGTACAGTCACCAACAATGCTGACAGGTCAGACTATTATATCAACATCACCACTGGAGTGCAATCAGTAACAATACAGGACATTTAGACATTCTGTCATCAGCACATGCTTCAGAAATTGCCATAAAATATTGAGGATACGTCCACAAGTTTGAGCTTTCAGTTGTAAGAATAGGTCCTGAGACGACTTTCCATCCACCTCCATTGTCATCCTGTTTATATTCCCGCATTAACTTGGTCCTCTCTCTCTCTCTCTCTCTCTCTCTAAGCCAATTCATAAGTCGGTCAGTCAGTCAGCAGTCCATCAGCCCGTGACTCTTCAGCAATCAGGCCGTCCCCGCCCCTCTCAGGATGCAGCACCAGGCTCACAAGAACCCACCCAACCGTTTGCATAACAATGGCTAAGGAAATATGGCTGGCATTAGAGT
The DNA here is from genome assembly GCF_032717465.1 of Coenobita brevimanus. NCBI lineage: Eukaryota > Metazoa > Arthropoda > Malacostraca > Decapoda > Coenobitidae > Coenobita > Coenobita brevimanus. Next base: position 31,129,496 of record NC_136960.1, on the reverse strand, counting down.
CGTTAACATAATTCCACGGTAACTCGGAAAGGTTCCTCAACCCCCCCTCCCCTCTGTCTCTCTCTTTCGGCTGTGTCTGTCTTTCAGTCAGTATAACTGTGTGTGTGTGTGTGTGTGTGTGTGTGTGTGTGTGTGTGTGTGTGTGTGTGTGTGTGTGTGTGTGTGTGTATCTTTGTTTTTGTGTCTGTCTGTCTGATTGTCTGTCTGTCTCTCTGTCAATCACACACACATACACACACACACACACACACACACACACACACACACACACACACACACACAAAATCCGAAAACCCCCCATGCTAGTTATGGCCCGGTTGTAGTATATCTCCCAGTATCCGTGTTCTCCAAAATTAGCAGACTGCTAGCGTTGTGCAAGAGAGAAAACCAGGGGTTATGATTCTTCAGAAGTTTTCCCTGCCATTAAAATATGTAGTGTTATCTGCTTTCGTCAGAGGAAAAGACTGATGGTCTAATGGTCCATGGGCTCCCGGAGATCTTCATAGCCACCACTCGTCTCCCAAAGCTTAGTCATATAAACTTTTTTCGACCTTTCACATGTCGTACAAAACTACAGTAAATGTTAGGAAAGAATTTTTTTTTTTAAATTGTTCTGCTCGGTTTGCTATATTTTGGAGTCGTACCACATATTCACAGTATTTTTTTTTTTTCAGTATCCATCATATTTTGGTTTTCAAACTCTTATAATTCCCATACTACTTCTAGGCTCATCATAGCGAACTCACTTATATACATTCTTATAGTTCATTCAGTGTCAATTTCAGCAGAATTATCACTCCTCTGGTAATACTCAAGCACCAGTGTCATTATCTGATTTTTCCTCATTATCAGAGCCCCCAAATGGCATCATCTACAGTATTTCAGAGACTGTGGCAGAGCATTCTCTTCGAATCAAAGTGGCCCAGAAACCCCTTTGTAATGGGCCGGCCACGTCCGACACAAGAATCAGGGATGTCAGGTTGTGTAATGTGGGTCTGCTTCCAAATCCACACTTGAAATTAAATCTTCTGATGTGTTGTCAGAAGCTCTTTCCACAGGGAGGTAATGTAGCCATTCAACATTTTTGGATATTAAGAGGGGATTATTACCAGCAGCACTTAACTCTTATAACTTTCAAACTACTTGAAGGATCACCACATATTATGTATCAAATGAAGGTGCTAAACCTGTACTATATAATGAACTTGGTAGTGTTAGTAGATAATGAGTAAATGTTCCTTTACTGATATTATTCCTACCTTAAATAGCAGCTCTGAAACCGAATGGTAATTTTCCTGTAATCTGACTTAGTTGAGTCCGGGTGGTTGAATGCCGTGATGACCTGGCGGCACTGAGCGATGTATTGCCACAGAATAATGCTGGAGGGTCTGGAAAAAATATTATATCAATAGCTCCTGAAGGAAAAACAGTGAGTGAGTTTTCAATATTTTGTTTGCCAAATGCTGCTACTGAGATGTTACAGAACCTTATCCAGACTTTAAACAAAGACTTTTTTATGCAGCCCAAAACTGCTCACAGCAATCAGAGGTTTGAAAGCAGTCTGCGGGTCGTATTTTTGGTAATCTAGGAGGCTTTCTAGCACCTCGTCCTCAGCGATTTATTTTGCATATTACACCTTAACAGTCTCTTGTATGCTGTTAATTTTACGTTAATACTTGCATGGTGTGCGTGAATAACATACAATGCATGTGGATACCAAGCTGTAATGTATAGAATAAACTGCCAAGGAAAATATGAAATCTACAAGTAAAATTATCAGAATAAACTGGTAAACAATAATGTTACAAACTCAACGAAGCCATTTAGAATAACTCCGAATATGTCACCTTGGCGACAGATTCAGGCGATTACATACCTCCCCATCTCCAAAAACAAGACAGGTCCAAAACATCAAGAGGTCAAAACAACCACGTGTTCGGATGATGCCAGTTCGTATACACTAAGATAAACGGAATCCGGGAGCCAAGTCAAATTCCGTGCCTTCTGAGAGCCGGCCCGGATCTGAGGGTAATGGAAAAGGGCCGCGTCTGGGTGTGCTATGGGCTTTTGGGTATGGTGGTTGGTTCGATCCTAGAGGGAGGGGGTGAAGGGTGACTATGACTGTACTCTTACTCTTTCATATTGTTTTCTCTTGGTGTGTGTGTGTGTGTGTGTGTGTGTGTGTGAGTGTTTGTTGATAATGAGTAACACATCTCAAATCCTTACCTTCCCACCTTCTCTGCACATACAGTGCTGTATATATATATATATATATATATATATATATATATATATATATATATATATATATATATATATATATATTGTTACGGAACAGAGAAAGATAATGTACACTTTAAGTGAGAATACTAAAAATCACTACTGTCCCGTAAAGTTCCAGGTTCAAAACAAAAGAGTCAGGTAAAATTACAAGTTAAAGTTTAATGCTCAAACTAACAACAAAACATTCAGGACTCATAAGGATAATGTAATGGCAAAAAACAGGTTAAATATATGGTTAACTGCAATAGCCTCTATTAACACGAAATTAGCATGAGTAAATTTATCTAAGTCAGCCCTGATAAAATGAGAATATCGGATAATACTCAGTGAATGCAAGATATAATATTACAGATACAAAATTTTATCAAAAAATGACTGACATAAAAACACATGAATCACAAAAACCTCACTAAGCCTACAAGTCAACACCTTATGCTATACAGTACAAGGAAAAAATGTAATAACAGTCATACTCAAATTACACAGCTGCTAGATGGTTGGAGACTTCCTGAGCACTCACAATAATAACAACTGTACAGGGGAGGACAGAGATGTGAACAAAATGAGGAGTAGATCTAAGTGGCAATTAATGCAGAGACTGAGCTCATTATATAGGGGCCGGCAGAGCCTGATACAACTTGTAAGAAGGACGCGCAAATGAAGCCATGGGGACAAAGAGTTGACAATCCTGCTCTGAACAACAGAAAGAACGACTTACTCTACTATAAGGGAGGAGGGGGGAGTGAGGTAGAACACGCTCGTGATCAAACATGCAGCATACTGTACGTTAGAATTACACAAAGGATGATGAAATCATAGGCTATGTAAATATATATATATATATATATATATATATATATATATATATATATATATATATATATATATATATATATATGAGAGAGAGTTGGACAGATGTAGGGAAATAAAACATCCATGGACTGTAATGGGTAACATTTCTTGGTAAAAACGAAAAATCATTTGACAACGCTAAGCGATAATGGAATTCTATATTTCCTTTCTTGCCCACACATATCGGATCTGTGCAAGCCGGCCGCTTTAAAACATACATACATACATATACACATACATACATACATAGAGAGTACCTTATTAAGGCCAATGACTGCTTTCTTATGATACATTTTTAATACCCCCAGGCCTTTTTATTTGCCTAAAGGTAGACCATTCGTAAGAAAAGAGTGCCCCTTCAGCTCAATAACCCCCCCCAAAAAAAAAAAAAAAATTCTCACGATACACTGTACTTTGTTTTTGGTGATTGGACAAGGCCATTGACAGAGTCCCTAGAAAGGTGGTGAAATGGGCAATGAGAAAGCTTGGGATCAAGGAGTGGCTGGTTACGGCCATGTATGTGTGTGCTCGCACCCAGGTAAGGGTGAATGGGGATTTGAGTGATGAGTTTTCCGTGAATGTTGGTGTGCACCAGGGATCAGCTTTGAGCCTTGTTTATCGTGGTACTTCATGCCCTCGCACGTGACTTCATGGACTTCAGTGGGAGATGTTATATGCTGATGATTTGGTGTTGATTACAGGGAATTAATGGAGGCGGAGGAAAGATGTAAGAAGTCGAGAGATGGTATGGGACACAAGGGCTTAAGAGTAAATACGGTACCGGTGGCAGTACTGTCAAAGAAGAGGGAGAGTGGCCATATGCGATTTGCCACAAGGGCGTGAGAAGTAATTCCATCTTGTGTAGTGTCTGTGACAAGCGGGTGCATAAGAGATGTAGTGGTATTAGAGGTAGACTGCGAGATAATGCTGATTAAATGTGTGCGGTGTGTCGGGGAGAGCAGGTGGAGAATGTCAGGCGTGAAAGGATTGAACTTGCAGGTGAGTCTCTTGAGTGTGTGGAAGAGTTTTGTCATTTGGGAGACATGTTATGTACTGAAGGTGGGGCTGGAGCTAGCTCTGTGGTTAGAGTGAGGAGTGGTTGGAAGAAGATCAGGGAGCTGTTGCCTCTCCCGACATTGAGAGGGCTCTCCCTCCGTGCTAAGGGAAAACGTATGTAGCATGTGTTTGGAGTGTAATGATGTAAGGTATTGAGACTTGGGCACTAAAAGAAGAGGATATTCGCAGGCTCAAACTTACTGAAATGACAATATTTATGCAGATGTGCAATGCTTCCCCGAGTGTGAGGCCTGGGGTGGGGTGGGGGCTAGTATTACGATAGAAGAGTTGAGGGGTAGGATGGGACTGGAGTGTATTGGTGTTGTGATGAGGAGAGGTAGATTGAGATGTCTGAGGCATGTGGAGAGGATGGATGATTGTAATTGGGTGCAGAAAGTGAGAAATCTTAATATCAGGGGTGGGTCTGCAAGAGGAAGACCGAGAAAGACCTGAGACGAGATCATTGAGTGTGACCTCAGGGATAAGGAACTGAATAGGGAAGCTGCCAGAGATCAAGCAGCAATTAGGTGATCAAGGTCCACGCATGCAAGCGTGTTGGAGACTTAAAAAACAAACGAACGAACGAATGAACACACCAAACAGGAGACAAGTAGGGGTGAACCAGTGCTTTTCCCTGACTTTCCCTCACACCATTCTAACCCACTTATCGAAATGGATCAGTTCTAACTGATGTTTGATATTGCCTTTAGCAACGCCACTAGCGTAAGAAAATACGCGAAGCACAAAAGCCAAGATGAATCTTACGCATTCATTACAGTCACTATAAGTCGCGGCGCACGACTCTGAGGTTGTCATTATCATACCCTGGCAACCTATCACTCAAAAGAGCGTCCGATTTCGCATCATACTATACACGAATCATATTATTATGCACGAATATTTTATACACGAATATTATGATACATGAACATATTATACGCTAATCAATGCGTCTCATATTATGCACGAAATCAGAAGCACTTTTGAATGGAAAGTTGCCAGGGTACGATAATAACACCCTCAGAGTCGCGCGCCGCGACTATAGAACCATATGATTAACACTGAAAAAAGATCTCACACACACACACACACACACACACACACACACACACACACGCACGGACACACACACACACACACACACACACACACACACACACACACACACACACACACACACACACACACACACACACACACACACACACACACACACGCACGTGCGAGCCGAGAGAGAGAGAGAGAGAGCTAGCAAGTGGATACGAATCGATATTTGCCTTACACAACCATCTTACCCACGGAACTAGCGGAGGGAAGAACGCAGTAATCACAAGACTGGACGGAGTTCAATATACCCTATTTATTTTATAAGCATTAGAGTCACAGGTCTGAACAAAGAAAGAACACTGGATAAAGGTGGATTGAACAACACTGGGTGGAGTTCGAGATGTCCTTTCCAGGAGCAGCAGCACCAGACAACGAATGCCACAAAGCTTGGTCGAGTTAGATGGAACATGATTGGATGAAATTCAAGAATTCCCTTCCAGAGCCTGAAACGTGAGAAACAACGCGTGATTCAGCTGGATGGAACAAAGCTGGATACAACTATCAGTTATCTTGAAGCCCATTAAAATTGTTGGGTCAGCGCAAGAAATAAAGGCACAAAAGGCCGAAGTGAGTGTTATAGTTGTCTTTCGAGCTATCAACGTTCAAGGGCCCATGCTGGAAAGAAGACGACAAACACAAGACTCAACTTTCATATTGTTTTCTTCTAGAATCAATTAGAGCAGTCAAACTAACACTGGATAAAAAAGGCAACACACACAAAACTGGAAGAACTTAAAATATATTCCCTCCTTAGCCATCTTCGCCCACGGTCTCAAGTGGGAAAGAAAACAAAGAGACAACCCAAGTTCACACCTTTTTTTTCCCCCTAGATTCCATTATAACTCCCGGACTGGCGCAGGAAAAAAGACGACGCATAGAAGACTGGACGTATTTCGTTATTTTCCTTACAGTGACACATTGCTCCAGGTCTCAGTTCGGACCAAAAAGAGGTTAAAAACAAGGCTTGGACCAAATCCACAGACTTAGAGGCCTTTCTGTCGTAATTATGATTTCGCTTTGCAAGAAAGGTTACGCAAGCTTGTGAACAATTCCCTCTCATTCATATGATATGGTTTTGCATGGAAAACAAGAAGCATTAAGATCGTGCACCCTACTTTTCTTGCCTTCCTGCGAAAACAGTTCTTGGGTACAACAGTGGGTGCGCTGTAGATTTTCAATGCAGTAGAGCCACGGGACATGCCCCTCCCCCTCCTAAAAAAAAGAAAAAAAAGACATACACAAGAGGGGAGCCTGGACACTTGTTCTCCAAAACCATCTTCTCCACGAGACTAATAAAGAAAGAACACAACATTCAGTGAGACCAGCATGTAGACATTTTTATCCTAGAATCAACAGAACCAGTGCGATAACACAGAAAATTACGGAAATATAACATACTCTGAATCTCCAACATTAATATTCCCTTTCGTTAAATGACCCGTGCTGGAAAGAAAGTGACGCACACACAGAGGGTTTAAACAGAGTAGTATGGATCAATTTCAGAACTTATATAATCGATGGACTAAAACAGGAAGGTACACGACAAACACGAGTCTAGAGCTCAATTATTTCCTCCCCAGAACCGTCTTCACTACGGGATTAATGCACTAAAGGCGCACCCAAATGGAAGACAGGAACTCAGTATTTCCCTTCCACAGCCTTCATCGACCAGGAACAATGTCGGAAGGATCTAGTGCATCTATTGTATCGATGGCAGAATAGATTCTGTGGCAAAGTGAGTAACAGAAAGTCGGGACTAGATTAGATGGGCTACGGAGATGCCTGCAAAATTTAGCTTCTCTCTCTCTCTCTCTCACACACACACACACACACACACACACACACACACACACACACACAGAAGTTAGAAATCCGAAGAAATTCCAGGCAACTTACGACTCGTTTTTCGTATCCCTCCAAGTATCCGTGTTCTCCAAATTTAGCAAACTATCAGCTTTATGCAGGAGAGAAAGTCAGGGACTAAGAGTTTTCAGACTTATATAATTAGTAGTCTCCGTTTCTGTTAAATTTATAATTCCTAAAAATGTATTTTCACAATGCCTGAATGTCGTAGGCAGAAGAAGTACAAATTCTGGAAGACTCTATCAAAACTAATACGTTGTGTACACTGGTGACTGAGAATGCCAGAGAAGTCCTGCATTTGAAAAATGGACAGAAATGAAGAGAGGAATCTTTTAGTAGACCTAAGATGCATGCACTCTGTGATGAGAAGGAGATGTGGACAGACCACAAAAGTAGTAGTAGCAGTAGTAGTAGTGGCGATATTATTATTATTATTGTTATGATTATTGTTAGTAGTAGTAGTAGTAGTAGTAGTAGTAGCAGTAGTAGCAGCAGCAGCAGCAGCAGCAGCAGCCCAGCTTCATCTGAATCGTGAACCCAGTGGGCTGTAGCCTGAAGCTGCTGTCATTCAGCAGTCCATTGTACTCTTTTCTGGGGGTAGGAGGAAACTGAAGGAAGTTTGTACAAATGAGCAGTGGCGCCTCATGATTATGTAAGTGCCATCACATGAAGGCGTCCCTGTCCAGCACCTCCAATACCCACATAATCACAACGCAATCAGTCATCACCTCCCCAGCCAGTTTTTTCCATGTTATCCAGCATTAAATAATTCTATGGAGCCTCTTTACCCAGATAATCCCAGAACAATCAATCCGGCACTCTCCAGTAAATTCTAATTATTCTCTATCTTGAAACAATCCCTCCACGACCAATCAGCAATCCTCCATCACAGCACGACCAATCAGAAGCTTCGTCCCGTCGCATTCATCCTTTTCACTCAAAGAATAATAATGTACCCAGTCTTCAAAGGTCCAATCAGTTTTATCCCCTTTAGCCTCTTAGAAAAACACAGTACAGTCAGTTACTCTGCAATTAATGCTATTTAGATTTTCTACTGAGGTAATCACGACACAACCATTCAGGATCACACCAATCAGTACGATCCACTCTTGCCACTCACACAATCACAAGACATTCAGTTAGGCAGGGGAAGAGGGGGAAGATTACGAGGAGGAGTTGAATGAAGAATAAGAGAATGATGAGGAGGATGAACTGAAAAGAACGATGATGATGATGATGATGATAATGATGACGGTGACAAAATCGAAGATAAACACGAGGAAGATGACGATGACGAAGATGGCGACGACGACAGCAAATAAAAAGCAAACTCTTAAATCAGTCCTGTCTAGATATGTACCCAACCAGTCCAAGCAGTTCTCTAAATCTAGTATAAACAATCAAGATTTCTTATCAGTGCCATCCACTCCGTCACTCAGAAAACAGTACCTGAGTGGTGGAAGGTGGCCCAAAGCCGGAGGGGATCACAAGAGCAAATTTGTGTCAAGGTAGCTGAACGAATGAGGATTTAGTTTTTACCTGGAGACTCACAGGAAGAAGAGAAATAAGGAGGAAGAGGAGGAGGAGAAGGGGAAGAAAAAGAGCAGAAGGAGAAGGATGAGAAAGAGGAAAGATGAGGGAGGGGAAGAGTGAGATCCTCCAGTCAATTCATACACGAAAATGAGATAAGGACCACTATACGAATGGACAAAGCTGAATTGAAAACTTAATAGGAAATGAGAAGTCATAATACTTTCCTTATTCTAATAGAAACAACTCTTCAAAGCTTAGTAATAATTTAAAATCTGTTTTTTTTTTTTTTTCTGTCAGGTTTTGAATGCTCGTAACACCCCTTCCTTGGCGATTTATTTTGTACACTGCGCCATGATAATCTATTGTATGCTGTTTATGAACATACTTTTTTTTCTGATATGCCAAGAAGTAATCTGAAATTGAAAGAATGACTGTGAGAAATTATAAGCATTGACAATGACATAGTCCTACCCATTCTACAGCACATATTTAAGCGTCAGTGAGCCAAAGATCATCGAAGAGCATGATTTTTGCCCTGTGTTTGCTGTCAGGTATGTTTAGTATAACAGCAAAGAACCTGCTCTATGTATAAGTTTCCGAGAAAGTAACAATTCAGCAAAATGATAAAATGAGTATTACAGGAAAGAGATATTCAACAGCAGGAAATAATGGTGGTGCAGTCCAGTTCTTACGGGTAGTCAAATAGTTTCAACGACTAGAATGGAGGTGTGGTCTATTTTTTCTGAACATTCTGATTTTCCCTCCCTCTTATTATAGGGGGAACAAGTGCTTGTGAGCCCTTCATGCCCTGTCGCACTTGCTCCTGCGGAGGGCTCTCGCGCTGCGAGCTCGCTTTTTTGTGCTTCACACTCATTTCCTCGTGCTTCTCACTCATTTCCTGACGTTTTGCACACACATTGTGATTATTTCAGGTAATCTGAGTAACGTTCATGTGCTAATCTAGTGTAACATTGTCACTCTCGGCCGTCAAGGCGACATCAAAGGGCTCATGATTGTCTGTTTATGTTCTGTTCTAGTCTAACGTTGTCACTTGGATTTTTTGCAGCGAACCAATTGATCGTGTTATTTGCAGCTTCGGGACTGGAACCCAAGTTGTCCGCACGCAAGTCCGAGATATTAACCACTCGGCCATGGCAACTGACTGGTTGCCGGGAGCGGCGTTTTTTGGTCAAACTTTGATTGCTCATTAAATATAGTAAAAGTTTTTCAATCGTGATGGGACCAAGTTTTTTCACATCAGCGAATTTTTTGCGATTTTTGTGCCAATTTTAGTGTGATTTGAATGTGTAGTTTCGGCTGACCAAAATACACGCACACACAGACACGGCTACTGCTATAGTATATTAGATATAAAGCCATCAAAAACTCTACAGTGAATGCAACCCTAATTTCACGCACTCAAGCTGGGAGTGGCGTTTTTTTGGTAAAATTGTGATCACTCATTAAATATAGGAAAAGTTTTTCAATCGTGATGGGACCAAGTTTTTTCACATCAGAGAATTTTTTGCGATTTTTGTGCCAATTTTGGTGCGATTTGAATGTGTAGTTTCTGCTGCGCAAAATACACACACACACTGACACACACATGGCTACTGCTGTAGTATAGTAGATAGGGTTATTGTGATGAGGATTATAATGATGTAGCCCTGACTGTAACAGCTCAAATTATGTATAATGACTTGTCACGAGCGCTGGGAGAGCACTTTCAAGTGGTGGAAGAGAACCCAGGCACCTTAAAGCTTTCCTCCCTCCGGGCAACAAACGAGGCCAATTTTCGCCGAGTGTGGGTTGAGCTTCTGGAGGGTGTTTATGGCTGGATATGGATGAAGTCGTAAACAATATCGACGTTATTGTTGTTAGGCACTAAGAGATTGTGGGCATTGTGTCGTTTACTAGCCCCGGTTCAAAGGGTCTGGAATGGTTGTTGAGGGATAAGACCATCTCATCCATGGATCTCGGGAGAAGAGGCATGCGCCCTTCTATTTTCGGCCGACCAAAAATTAATGATGAAAGAACAAAGCTTTTTACCATAATGTATGCACCGAGTATCCTATAAATGCAATCATATAATCTTTTCAGTGATGAGTGATATTTAAAAAAAAAAATATATATATATAGGATTTTGGTAATGAGTCAGCAAGAACATAAATTTCTTGTAATTTCGCTGTGAATCATGCTTCCTCTCCCCTTTTCCAAAGTGCTGGATTTGGCCCTGTATCTAACCATAGAAGCAGCTGTGTGTGTGTGTGTGTGTGTGTGTGTGTGTGTGTGTGTGTGTGTGTGTGTGTGTGTGTGTGTGTGTGTGTGTGTGCGTGCGTGCAAAATTACTGAGTTATTATGTACTGGAGGAGCTTAGGGGTGGGTGGACGGATGGGTGGATTCTTGGACCAAGCATAATAACTTTGAACATTCATCTGTGCAGCCAAAATTAATATTCTGATGAATATACCCATCTAGTTAAAAGTACTGGCCCTACAGATCTCCCTAGCAGGACGTCATGCTCTGATTACTCTCTCGTCGAGGAGAGGCACGTGATCTCTAGAGCAATAGGCGAACAAAAGGGGAGTGTGGTTTGGTTCAGTTGCAGTTCTGTTATGGCTTCATCATAAGACCAGGAGCTAATGAAATCGTCGTTCACTGGATTGCCATTAAGAAGCCAAATCCTAGGCGTCTGCAGAAGACCCTGGGAGATGTCAGCGCTAGCAAGGGACCAGTCGACAGCGATATCGCCAGACCGGCTGGAGCCACCGTGAAGAGCACTGCCCATGCACAGCGATGATAGCCGAACTGGGTGCACTAATCAGTCCATTGCGAGTGTTGGTGATATCATCTCTTTATCTTTCATTGCTGTGTATAGAGACAACACAGGCCTTCTATGGAGACAAGAGGCAGTACCTACAAGATCTCCTCCCCAAGATCTTCAGGGAGAACGGGCTGCCAACATTGTCATCCCAGAATGCTTTGGTTTTATGTATAGTCTAAGATGCCCAACAAGTTCAAGAAGAGGAAGAGAAAACACCCCAGCCCAGGAAAATTCAGAGATGCTATCTCTAGAGACACTTCTGAAGAGGAAAAATTGCATTTGGCAATAAGAAAAACTCGAGAAAAAGAAGAAATAGAGGAGCAAGAAGACCAAGTAGAAGAACAAAAAGAAGACTCAGAGGTATGGTTGATGAACACCCAAAGCACAATTTAACCATCGAAGATCACCTTTCTAGAGTCTCTCCAATTATAGGACTACATAATAGATAGATAGATAAATAGATAGATAGAGAGACAGATAGAAGCAGGAAGTCAAATGATGAGAAGGTGTTGTGTTTGCGAGAAGCGAGCAACGCTAAACGCTTACACGGAGGAAAGCTGACGACAGCGGCCAGTAAGGAGATGATGCAGTTAGCTGTCAGCAGTCCTCTCGTGAGAAAGTTCTGTTGCCATGAGGAACATACGTGACACACACACCCTACTACACGAGATGTTAGGAAAGAGAGTTTAGAAGGAGACAAGCGACCCTAGAGAGAGGTCGAGACGGAGATTAGCCTTAGAACAGAGAGAGAGAGAGAGAGATAGCGAGACAGGGAGGTAGCTACCCAGGACTTATACTGTTATACCTGTTTAATATTTCCAAGACAAATAAAAATAGTCCCATACTATTCTTTACCTGAAACTGCCCAAACAAGCAAAGACGCCTAGACCTCGTTCCCACACGCCTTCCTACAGGCAGTTTCATAAGTTTTCGCGCAGCCCGAGCAGGTCTCGCGCTATAAACAACACTTTTTATGGGAAATCACCTCGTAGGTCACAGTCAAGGGATAGGTCCATTCTGTGTCATTACTGTGCAAAACCAGGACACACAAGGTATGAATGCTTTATCAAGGCAAAAGAGGATAATCAAAAGACACAAGGGTTTGGTCCTTACTGTAGGCATCATAGATACCAAGGGCACTGGACTAGTGATTGCAAAACAGTAGAAAAAATTGTGTCTATGTTCAAATCGGGGGAAGACCAAGTCATGACAAAAAACGAACAAACGTAAAGAAGAACAAGGTTAAACTTCACATAGGAGGCATGTTGGGAAATGAGTGTATCTTGATACCAGCTGTATGTGAGGATCAAAACGTTTCCTTATTTTTAGATACAGGCTCTCCAGTGAACTTAATAACACATGAAGAACTAAATAGAATTCTTAAAAATAAAAAGAAAGTAACTTTTCTGGATGAAGCTGATTTAGAATTAAACACAGTAGATGGTCAAGAGATTACAGTAAAAGGTATGATAAGATTAAATCTCAGTTTCACAGAAACTACAAGACCATTCTCTGCATTGTTCTATATCGTTGAAAACTTAGCAATTAAAGCTCATATGTTACTGGGCTTAAGATCCATGAGAACTGAGAACATAACTATACTCCCACAAATGAATGGAATAGACTTTGATAATGAATTTATAGAGGAAATACTTTCAGAGCCCTCACCGATTGGTAGAAGAGAGCCAAAAGAATTGGTAATATTAAAGGCTTTAACAAACATACACAAACAGATGAGTGTATAGATCCACTTACACCAGCAACCCCATCCTCCAGAATTAGTGACCCAGCTAACGGTACTGATTTATCAATTTTTCCAGCCCATCTCACTAATGATTTGGTTATACCACCTAATTCATACATGAAGGTTACCATAAAGAGCAAATTACGGAATAGTACTGTTCTTGTCTTAGAAGAATTATGTAAAGTAAAAGGATTGTCAGTAGAAAACGCATTATGTCATACGAACGACGAAGGGCTAACTCAGATATTCATTATTAATCACATGAATGGGGAAGTTCAGTTGAAGAAGGGAACTTGCATAGTTAATACTGAAAAATGTTTAGCCCCTGTGAAGGAAATAAATATTGGTGGAGTAACAAGTGAGATAAAATCTACGGATAGAGAAAGAATAAAAGGGAATTTAATTCACTCAGGTGAATTTGACGAAGAAAATGATTTGTTAACCCTGCTGGAAACACACAGGGACACCGTAGCCTTGCCCGGAGAACAATTAGGGTGTACTAACTTGATTAATCACATGATTAATGTGCACCCAGAAACACCACCAATTTTCGTACCAGCTTATCGCATACCACACTCCCAACGTACACTTGCTAATCAGTATGTCGATGAAATGTTAAAGCTTGGAATTATTGAGCCTTCAGTTTCTCCGTGGAACGCTCCCTTTTCTTTGTGCCCAAGAGAAATGGAGAAATGCGTGCGGTAGTAGATTACCGTAAACTAAATAATCACACAATCCCTGACAGATTTCCCATGCCATTGCTAAGTGATGTTCTACAGAATATTGGTCCTGGAGAATAATATATTCTCGACCATCGATCTCCTAAACGGATACTATCAGATTCCGGTATCTCAGGAGTCACGTAAATACACTGCCTTTTCAACAAACAGAGGCCATTATCAATATACAAGAATGCCAATGGGACTGAGGACAGCCCCGGTACGTTCCAGCGTCTTATGAATTACGTATTGTCCGGAATTTTAGGACAAGGAATATTTGTTTATCTTGACGATATTATTATCGCAACGAAGAATATTAAGGATCATCTCAGGAAATTAGACTTACTCCTACAAAAGCTTAGTGATGCTGGATTAAAAATTAAACTTTCTAAATGCAAATTTTGCTTTAAGGAAATAAATTTCTTAGGCCACAAATTAAGTTCTGATGGTATTCACACCACTGATGACAAAATACAGGCAGTGAGAGATTTTCCTGAACCCACTACGACTGACGAAGTTAGACAATTTTTAGGTCTGGCTGGGTACTATAGGTCCTTCGTACCACAGTTCTCTCATATAGCCTTCCCTCTATTCCAACTACTCAAAAAAGATGCTGTATTCCAATGGGAAGAAGAACAAAAAAGGGCATTTAACAATCTAAAAATTAAACTAACGAATGCACCTTGTTTAGCATATCCAGATTACACGAAATCATTTCTTATTTGTACAGACGCATCAGTTAAAGGATTAGGGGCTGTACTGATGCAGGAGGATAAAAGAGGAAAGAATCGACCAATTGCATTTGCCAGCAGACAAACAAGAGGTGCGGAGAAAAATTATAGCACTACAGACTTAGAGGCACTTGCAGTGATTTTTGCATTACAAAAGTTTCGAGATTTGGTATATGGTTACGAAATCCACTTATTCACCGACCATAAACCACTGGTGGGTATGTTTAAAGAAAACTCCTTTCTGGGAGGAGAGCAAGATGGAAATGTACAGTTGAAAACTACAATGTACAAATACATTATATACAAGGTAAAATGAATATAGTAGCTGACGCATTATCTAGGAACCCGAACACAATTCAGGTCGCGGCGTTAGATCTCAAAGGAAATATCCCAAACCACGAGGATATCGCAAAGGCACAAAGACTTGACCCAGTATGGTCAAAAGTAATATACAAGTTAGAAAGTGGAGATGACATACAATTACCCAAACTGCATGTCCCACTTGAACAATTCACAATGGTCAATAATACATTATACAAAATTAACTCTAAACAACCAAAACGCCAAAGAAATACTAACCAGTTGGTAGTACCTAATGACATGATACCCCAAGTATTACGAATGATACACGACAGCCCACATGCAGGACACCCTGGAAAGGATAAGACATTCAACCAAGCCCAGCTATTATATTACTGGCCTTCATTACGAAGAGATATACACAATCATATAGACAGATGCGAATCATGTGCGAAACACAAAGGATACCCAATCACACCTGCACCGATGGGTAATTACCCAGTACCACATCAACCATGGGACGTTGTCGCTGTTGATTTACTCAAGATGCCATTATCATACAATAATAACCTATACTTATTCGTAGCAACGGATCATTTTTCCCGTTATGTCATTTTAGCTCCAATTAAAGATAAGACAGCAGAGACAGTAGCAAAGGCAATAACAGATAATGTAATATGTCGCTTTACTACCCCAAAGGTATTAATAAGTGATAATGGAGGAGAATTTAATTCTGAGATCTTACAAGAAATATGTAAACAATACAACATTAAAAAGGTTAACGTTTTGGCCTATCACCCAGCATCGAATGGGTTGGTAGAGAGACAAAATAAAAAGGTATTAGATGTGCTACGACACATTCTCAGTGAAAATTATGCAAGCTGGGATGATTGGATTCCCAGAGTAGAGGCCTCCATTAATGGGTCTATAAATAAATCCATTGGTGACACACCACATTTCATTATATATGGCACAGATAAAAAATTACCATATGAGCTCCTAGAAGGTGACAGCATGCCTATATACAATTACGATGATTACTCTAAACTCCGTTTACGTGAATTCCAGGACATTCACAAAAGAGTGCAAAAACAATTAACGATGTCCAAGGAAGAAATGACGGAGGCATTTAACAAAAAGGCAAAAGATTCACCTATCAGCTTAGGAGACATTGTTTACGGTGTCATTCATACGAGAGACAATAAATTATCCCCTAAATTTGAGGGCCCATACAGAGTAATTAACATAAAGGCAAACAAAGTTTTAATTAAGTCACTTTCAAGTGGCGAGGAAAAACAAGTTCATATTGACCATTTAAAACGAGTTTCAAGGGAATTATCACATAATTATTCAGCCTCGGATACAACCGAACAGGTGAACGTACCTCAAGAAACCAAGCAAGAACACAACAATGATTACAAAAAGAAATTAAGGTCATATACCAAACAATCGAACATAGGTGCAACTATTCCAATGAAATCTACAGTACATCATTTACGAGAATTAAATATCGATTTAAACTCCTTCTATAAATGAAATAACAGCCAACCGTAACGCACATCATCACTATCATCAACCACAGCTTTATAGGAAATTAATAGATTTTTTTTTCGGTAGGTTACGATGAAGGGACTTATGCTATGGATTCTCCTATACATAGTAAGAGTATATGCGCACCTAGACCCCAAGCATATAGTACGACAAGGATGCCTAATAGCTCCAACGGCCACGACTACAATCGTCAAGGATGTCATGAGTACTGAAATAAGTCTAGATTACTTGTATGACTTACCTACTTATATAGAAAGACTTGCGACGCCGATGCGAACTCTGGACTTCAAGATAGGGAATTATGTTTCACAATCACATATCACCAAGGAAGTGGATGAAATGGTGAAGTTAGCGAAATGGAAACTAGAACAGGCGAAGTCAACTATGCTCGTCATGATCCAAGATCTCCCATCTTATGGAACAGAGGTGCTGAGCGACAGGAACAATATCACACGTACTCGCCAAAAGCGCGGTTTGTTCGATCTGGGCGGCGCAATTCTTGGGAACATCTTTGGATTGGCTACAGAGGATGACCTTAAAGAAATAAACAAAAAATTTAATAAGATAGCTCAGGTACTAACATACCAAGATAAATTCATCACAGGACAGAACTCAGCAATGAAAACAATTGTGAAAAATCTGAAACAAGCAGAAAACGTAGCTCTCGAGAGTATAGATAAAATAAATAACTTGGAGGGTAACGTTACCCTTTTCCAGCACTTCTCCATCATCACAGAACATATTGACACGATTCTACTACAATTAGAGAACACTAGAGATCATTTCAGGGCACTTATGCAAGGAATTTCGAATGCTGGTGATGGCAAGATCACAAATGACTTACTCCCAGTTCATGAGCTACGTCAGATAGTTAGTCAAGGCATACATACACATAAATTGAAGCCATTGTTCCGCAGTAGGGAATTTATGCAATATTACCCTTACTTGGAAGCAACACTAACACCAACATCTGTGATAGTTCATGTACCATTCATCACGGAAGACCTGTTCACAGTATACCAAATACACCCCTTCCCTATAGAAACAACAACACTTTAGTCATCATCAACATCAACACAGACACCGAACTCATCATGGTCTCCAAGAGACGAGACACTGTCACTTTCGCAAGTGAGTCAACGATTGAGCGAAAGTGCCGCACATCCTTACATGCTGTTCTTCTTTGTCCTGCGTACATTTTCACGTTTCAGCCTACTGATACGGTCCCTTGTGAAATGGCTATCATCAGCAATAACAATATTCATCATCATTGCAACTTCACTTTTGCTCCAGATAAACTTGTACACCATCAACGCATTGGACACTCGCAGTTTTTTTATTTCCCTCATAACACATCAGTTTACATAGTCTGTCCAGATATACCACCATCTCATACATCAGCCTCAGGATTATACATAGCACCAGACTACTGTGCGGTATTTACACCATCCATGTCTACTTTTTCCACCATCAATCACTACGCCATTATCAACCATACACACAAACATTTCCACCCACTGCCTGATATGGACTTAAACATGAGCACAAGTATTAAGCTGACTTCACCTAAGTTTGAAACTATGCAGCTGATCAATGAAACAATGAAGCCCTGGGAAGATTTGAGTTTGAGTATGTTCAACCCATATTATGTGTATAGCCAAGCACCTTCTGTCTTTATAATTATCTGCATTGTGGTTGCAGTATTGCTGTTGGCCATGCACAGAATGCATGCAAGAATTGCTAATTTGGAGTCATTGTTTAGTGGGGGGAGAGTTAACATCACAGTTAACCACCCTGAATGAAGTGTATATATTTTGTAGATAGTATTAATTATATATAAAAAAAAAAAAAAAAAAAATAAAAAAATAATAATAATAATAATAACACAAAGAAGAATGACCCATATATGGCAGACCAGTACCATTATCTTTAAATGAAATATTAATAACTCTTACAATAATCTTAATTTTAAACTATTTTTATTCTTGCATGTATGCATTTCACTATAATAACCTGGTACATACTGTATTACAGTTAAATAATTTACTTTAATGCATTTATTCCAATATGTATTCAACTTATTTAAAATGTAATATTACTGAATAATCACTATTTACTATGAATAATATATGTATACAATATTCATACAATTATGTTACTTTACAATATTATGTATTTCACTTAATTAGCTTATAAGTTCATTATAATGTGTATGTAGTGTGTATTAATATATTATAACTATTAAATGTCGATGGTACGCCATTTTTCGCAGCCGAGCAAATATAGGACTACATAATAGATAGATAGATAAATAGATAGATAGAGAGACAGATAGAAGCAGGAAGTCAAATGATGAGAAGGTGTTGTGTTTTGCGAAGCGAGCAGCGCTAAACGCTTACACGGAGGAAAGCTGACGACAGCGGCCAGTAAGGAGATGATGCAGTTAGCTGTCAGCAGTCCTCTCGTGAGAAAGTTCTGTTGCCATGAGGAACATACGTGACACACACACCCTACTACACGAGATGTTAGGAAAGAGAGTTTAGAAGGAGACAAGCGACCCTAGAGAGAGGTCGAGACGGAGATTAGCCTTAGAACAGAGAGAGAGAGAGAGAGATAGCGAGACAGGGAGGTAGCTACCCAGGACTTATACTGTTATACCTGTTTAATATTTCCAAGACAAATAAAAATAGTCCCATACTATTCTTTACCTCTCCCGTCACTACATGACATCTGGTGGGGAAACTACTACGAGATATAAAAGCCGCTCGACCACAAGTCTAAAATATACTTCTCTACAAGTAACTACAAAGTCTTTATGACACAATTACTTACACCTCCTCAACCTTAGACGGGGGCTCAAGGTCAGTTTTTGCAGTCGACGTCTCCTTTATCGAAGATGGTCGTGATATAGAAGACTATTTTCTCCTGCTGCTTCTCTGGAGGCCCTTATCCATAAGCCCCGGATAAGCTCTCCCTAATCGCAGCCCAGCTAATGTCAATGCAACCTGATTGGGCAGCCACGAGAGGAAAGAGTACCAGCAATGGGATGCTTCATGAGTCTTCTCACCAAGACTACACTCCAGAGCAGTAGGGACTGCACCCACCCTTTCAGTTTCCTGTATACTTCATCCTCACTTTTCTAACCTTCTTTCTCCCCGACCTTACTATCCTCCAACTTTCGCTGGGACTTTGTCTTCGTCTTCGTAGTTGAAACTTGCCAAAAATCTCTGTATCTTATGACTGGCTTACTGAAGAACACCATATTCATTCTCAGCATTCATCTGTGCAGCCAGATTTAATATATATTGCCGAAGACTGGCAATGCTGACACTTTCTAGTATTCAGAAGGCTTAGGGGGCTGTTGTCTTTTGCTCTGATAACGCAATTGTTTTAGTTTTGCCATTCTTATAGTTCCATTCAGTTTAGGGGGGAGGTTTTTAACTCGAGCGCTTGGATGTGTTGTTGCTAATTTATGAAGTGACTGTTAACCAGGCCAGTATGTACTGTATACGGTAGCAGTGTGGTCTTTTCACTTGGTGGCAGTTCCCAGGCAGTTAAGGGATCGTATGTCTTCTGAAGATCCTGACTATAAGGTCAAGCAGCCTGGTGTAATGTTTTCTTGGACTACAAGAAACCATTTAGCTTGTCATTCAATCTAAAATCACCTGAAGGTAGTACTGCATTCAATGAGTGGATGGTTGACGCCCTTACGTTCATTTCCCCTTTCCCATCTGGACATCCTTCCTAGAGTGAATAAAATTTCATGGAAGAATATTCTTTTTACTCTAACTTGCCTAAAATTTTCATCCCTCTGCTTTGAATATTAAGTTGTAACGGTACGAGATAAGGATGTGATGCCAGGTAAGACGGGTTATGGGAAGGGTTAGAGTCGTCCTAATGTCTTTTTCTGCTACTGACCTACGCAAACGAAGCTGCAAAGGGACTAAAATCTGGTCAGAACTAAATTCCATAGGGTACAATAGAATAAACTAAAATAATAGGTCAACTGACTGTTGGGATAAAGTTGGGTGTAATATGATTTGTTTATTTTAATCCATCAGAAGCAAACAAGACAGACAAATAATGCGAAAAATACGACAAAGCAAAATTATTTCTGGTAACAGTTTGTAGGGATGGTAAAAATATTGTGTGAATACTATCTATCTATCTATTGCCAGACGCCTCAATCCCGTTTGGGGTGGCCACAAACAAATCGCCTCCAAGTCGCCCTGTCCCCCGCCATTTCACTGCCCTGCTCCCAACTCACACCCCCCTCTCTCATATACCTCTCCACCCCATCCCTCCATCTCATCCTCGGCCTCCCCCTCCCTCTCCCCCCCTCCACCTCACTCACATACACTCTCTTCGTCAGTCTTTCACCCTCCATCCTCTCCACATGGCCAAACCACCTCAGTGTGTTCCTCATAACGCTTCCTATCACATCCACATCCACACCACAATGCTCCTTTATATCCTCATTCGTCAGCCTGTTTCTAAACGTGACTCCACAGGCTCCTCTTAAATAACTCATTTCCACTGCTCTCACTCTTGACTTGTGTCCTTCCAACAATGTCCAAGCTTCACTTCCGTACGTTAGAGTTGGTATCACAATACTGTCATGTAGTAACTTTTTCACTTCCATGCTCACTTCCCTGTTTCTTATCACTTCTTTCAAAGAACCAGCAACCTTTCTTCCCTGCTGAACCCTTTCAAGCACTTCACCCTCCAAACCTCCATCCTTACTCATCACACTACCCAAGTACTTAAACATACTCACATTTTCCAATTCCTCACCATCCAACCTCGCTGTACATTCACTAACTTCACCTCTCTCAAAGACCATCACTTTACTCTTCTCTACATTCACCTTTAGATTCCGTTTCTTACACACTCTCTCAAACTCAACCACCAAGCCTTGCAGCTCCCCTTCGTCTTCACTCAACAACACAGTATCATCTGCAAACAACAGTACAGGGAGTTTCCAAACACTATCCTCTCTCACCAGGGCCACTCCAACATCCACTACCCTACCTTGTACCTCTTTTATTACCCCATCCATGTACAGATTGAACAACCATGGAGACATGACACATCCCTGTTTCAACCCAACTTTCAAAGAGAAAAATTCACCTAGTTTACCATCCACACGCACTGCAGCCTTAGCACCATCGTACAGACTCTTCACAGCATTCAACAACTTCCCATCTACTCCATATATTCTTAACACTTTCTACAATCCTTGTCTATCCACCCTGACATATGCTTTCTCCAAATCCATGAAAGCCGCATACTACTTCTTTCCCTTCTCTAAAAACTTTTCCACTAAAGATCTAAGAATGAATATCTGATTTACACAACTTCTTCCCTTCCTAAAGCCTCCCTGTTCTTCTCCAACTAATTTTTCTGTTCTTTCTCTAACTCTGTCTATAAGTATTCTACCATACACTTTTCCTATTATACTAAGAAGACAAATGCCCCTATGATTACCACACACTTCTTTTTCCCCTTTTCCTTTGTACAAGGCAATAATTATACCTGACTTCCAATCCTCTGGGACTCTACCTTCCTCCCAGGCCAATCTGCACATCTTCCACATCCATTCTATTACTATCTCTCCCCCATGCTTCAGCATTTCACAACACATTCCATCAATTCCTGGGGCTTTCCCCGATTTAACTTTCTTAATTGCTTCCTCAACTTCTATCCTACTAATTTCTTCCTGTCTTCTAACTTCCCTCCTTCTCCCAGCCATTCCCCAGCCACTTATACTCGCATTACTTCCATCCTCTACGTTCAACAATTCCTTAAAGTGTTCTCTCCATCTACTCACTTTTTCTCCCTTCTCCACTAGTAATCTACCATTTTTATCTTTCACTCTCCTGCTAACTTCACTTCCACACTGTCTTACTCTTTTCACCTCTCTCCAGAACATTTTCTTACAGTCCCTCCACTTTACACTCAAATTCCTTCCAAATTCCTCATCCACTCTCTTCTTACTCTTTCTTACTAATCTTTTCACCTCTCTCTTTCTTTCCACGTATAACTCTCTCTTCCGCCTCTCAACTTCTTCCACGCCCCTATTTCTCATCCATTCATTGTATGCTTTCTTCTTTTGTGCCACAGCCTGTTTCACCTCTTCAGTCCACCACGCTGTTCCTTGCACGCCCTTCCGTCTTCTCTTCCTTCCACACACGACATCACATGCTGCACATATTTCTTCTGTAAATATCTTACACACACCTTCCACGTCTCCCATCTGCTCCAATTCATATTTGCCCAATCGTTCCTCCACTTCTCTCTTATACTCTGCCTTTTTCTCATCCTCTTGTAACCTTTCCACTCTCCTTGCAACTACTCCTTCCTCTCGTCTTTCCCTTCTTCTATTCCTCCATCTTACTTGCATCCTAATTCTGGCCACCACCAAGTAGTGGTCAGAAAGTCCACTCCCCCAACCTCTATACACTCTTGCATCCATTACACATCTTTGCATCCTTTCATCCACACACACATAATCAATCATTGCCTTCCTTTCATTCAGTTCACCACCCACCCTTCTCATCACTTTCCATGAATACCTGTGGATCATTTTATGCCTGAAGAGGGTATTGGCTATCACCAACCCCCTCCCAGCACAAATGTCCACTAACGCACTCCCATTCTCAGAATGGCGTGACCTGAATAGCCTACTAGTAAAACGCCTTTGTCGGCGAGGTGCAGTACGAGCGAGGTCATTTAAATCCGAAAGCATTGAAACGTCACCTTACACCCCGAGAATGCCTAGAGTATATTGGTGGCTATCTTCCTACCAAGTTTCATGCCTTTACGCCAAACTGTCTGGCCTGTGGCCCTCTTTTGAAGAATTTCTACATACGGCACGTGGCTAGTGTCACGTGCCACGTGCACAGCTTGGGTGTGATGAAACCTGTCAAAAACAGATCTTAAAGAATTGGGCTATCATATGGTGCACACCTCGCAATGATCGGCCCTGTGGTTGCTGAGGTATAAGCTTCTCAGTAGCGTTACTGTCTGGCCGGATCGGGCCGGGCCAGGTTGGGCCGGGCTGGGTTGGGTCTGGCTGGGTTGGGCCGCTCGTAATATGTGAGAAAGTGTCACTACTTGACGAGAGACTCGCGAAGGTTTCGCCCTCGCTCGTAATTATTTGACGGAGAGGTAATCCTACCATTCTGTGTGTGTGTGTGTATGTGTGTGTGTGTGTGTGTGTGTGTGTGTGTGTGTGTGTGTGTGTGTGTGTGTGTGTGTGTGTGTGTGTGTGTGTGTGTGTGTGTGTGTGTGTGTGTGTGTGTGTGTGATTTCAAGAGTCATTACTTTGGTATGAGAGGAAGTGTGACTTATATCTTAAAACAGAGGCACGTGGGTGCGAGAGAGAGAGGGAGAGAACAAAGACTTCCTGAGAGACAGACAGATAGACAGACAGACAGATAGACAGACAGACAGACAGTGAGAGAGAGAGAGAGAGAGAGAGAGAGTCAGGTTGGAAAGGCGAACTAAATCCATTAGAGATGATAAACTGAAAAGTTTTAAAGGGTCATGCATTCTAAAGTGCTGACACACAAGATGATGGAATCCCGATCATTAATAATACATTAGTACTTGGATGGGGCACTTGAAAGTATAGAAAAGGATAAAATGTGTATGGAGAAAACGAAGGATGGGAGGCGAAATTTTTCCCGAATGGCAGCAAATTCATCTCTTTCAATAGCGATTAACCCATTGAATACTGATTTTTTCTTTTTCTCTATTTTGACGATTTTATTCAGGATTTTTGTTTTTTTTTCGAGCTGAAGGGGTTAGATATAGTGTTCATTACCTCCCTCGTTACTCGGGGCACCTTTAATGTGAATAAATCGTACGGTAGCAGCAAGATTAAAGAGGGAAAATGTCATCAAATTCAGTAAATTTCTTAACAATAGATAAATTAAGAAAATAGAACGATGGATGATTTTTTTTCCACACCCAGGAAATCACTCATCAACTCAAAATGAGAAATTACAAAAGAGGAAAAATAAGGTGCAAATTCTTCAGGCACCAAGGCAGTCCATCTCATCTAGTCCCGTCTTCCCGTTTCTCACTCTGCCACCGAAACTGATCTGCCATCGCTGCAACAGACGCACTAGATCCTGCCAGCATTGGTCCCTGGGCGATGATGGTTCTGGAAGGGAATTATCGAGCTCCAGTCGTCCATTGGGTGCGCTCTTTCGTGCATTAGTCCCTTGGCGAAGGTGGTTTTGGAAAGGAATTATTAAAGATCTAGACTCAATTTTGCCGTGTACGTTCATGCTTCTCTCGTTTCTCTTGGTTTTGGAATTCAGATATAATGCCCTGTTCAGCGTTGTGTACAGTATGTCTCGTTCTTTTCACCACTGGTCATTTGACGAAGTTGCTGGAAAGGTAATGCTGGAGATCTAGTCTATGTCGTGAACTGATGTGTTATCACATTGGTTCTGTTGGTTTTAGCCTCAAAGTATCAACTTGCCAAACTTATCCTATGCTGTGTTCTTTTCGAATTTCTTCGAGAGAAGATAGTTTTGGAATGTAAGCATTCGAACTTCTTTCTTGTGTTTGTTGTTTTATTCTTGCGTAAGTTCCGCGGTTGTACTGCATCCCAGATCTACTCCGAACTCAAAGTTGTAAACAAGATTTGTTTCACTGAAAGAAAGAAGAAAGGATAGTGCACAATCTTCATACAGGTTGCTCTTCCTGCGAACACAAATCATGGCAACAATAGGAAACTGCTTGTGTTTGTTTCCGTAGTCCGTCCTGCAAAATCGCATCATAGAGTAGCAATGACAGGTAGTCGCTAGTAAGCTTGTTTAATTCTTCCTGCATACTAAATCATAGTTAGGACAACAAAATTGCTTGTAATACAGTTTGTGCAGTTCTTCCTGCAAGAAACAAATAATAGTTACAACGGAATTGGCCGTAAGTCTCTGTATTTGGTCCTGGCCTTATGATTGCCGCTTTCTTTCAGGCACTGAGACATGGCGAAGGTGGCACTATCGTTTTACTTCCAGCACTGTATGTCTTGGCTTTTTTTTTTTTTTCTGCGGCAATTTGAGAGTTATAATGGCTTCTAAGAAAAAAAGTAGAACTTCACTTTTTGTTTGTCGTCGTCATTTCTGCGCGAGGTCGTGGGTCCTGATGGATCCGTAAGGAAAGTATCGACTTACATCCAGTTGCGTGTGTACCATCTTTTTTCCTGCGCTAGTCTGGCTGTTTTAATGGATTCTTGGAGGAAAAATATGGAACTTTATCCTACTATATTTCATCGTTTTTCCTGCGAGAGGACGTGGACGTTGATAGATCTAAAAGGCAAAAATCAGACTCGCTTCAGGATATTGTGTCTTTCTTTCTCGCACTATAAAGCAGGTCTAATGGATCCAAAGAAAATAATAGCTAACTCCATCCAACCTTGTTCCGTCCTGCTCAGTTAAGCGATATTTCAACTATTTGTTGTTCTCTGGCGCTACTGCATCTGGAAGGGCAATTTTGATCACCAGACAGTTATGTGCCATCCAGCTCTACGAAGCCTAGTTTCCAGGATTGTTCCTTTGTCGCTGCTGGTTCTGGAAGGGAAATTTCGAACTCTTTCTAGTCTTGTTCTATCCACCTAGACCCGGTGTTCTTTAAAGGGTCAGTCCCATGGCTCTAATGGGGCTTGAATGTATAAGGAATATTGAGCTTCATCCAGCTTTGAATTTACTGCGTCCTTCAGTACACTAGTCAGCTGGTTAAGAACGTTCTGAAAGATGAAAATATTGTCAGATTTAGTGCTGCTTTGTTTTCAATATCAATCATTCTTTTATAAAGATTCTGTGACAGCATAACCCTCACTTCGCCTTTTGGTTGCCGCGTCCTTTTCTACACCAATCACATTGGCAAAAATGGTTCTAAAAGGCAATATCGAGGGCCATATATAACTGATCTATTTTGATAAGTGAGTAAGAATGGGTGGGTGGGTGGGGAATCTTATAAGACCCTACGCGTTTCACTGATTACCTCCTCTATTCATTCTCCCATCAAACCCCACCTGCTGTGTGTGTGTCGTGTTTTTTTTTTTTCCTCATTGATGCTTTTGCTAGGATAGTTCCAGCGGGGATAATTTGATCTTCATCTTGGGTTCCTTATTGTTCTAGAAGTTAAATATGAAGCCACTTTCCGTTCTTGTTGTGTTATTTCATTTTCTGTATATTTTTTTCTCTCTCTCCCAACATTGCCACTTTCGTGATGATAGTTGTAGAAGGGATATCCATAGTTTTGTATTGCTCGCGTACACTCGTGCACTGGACATCTGGTTAATATGGTTCTAGCGAACAAATTATGGAGCCCCATTCAGGCCTTTGTTTGTACATTCTCTCCTGCTTCGGTTCCGTTGCGTTGAATGATTTTGTCCCATGTACTATGAAGCGTTTCACTTCAGCAGAACAAAATCGTCTGGGTAAAGAAATAAAGGGTATGAAGGTAGCAAACATGAATAGTCAGTCAGCAGCAAGAATGCAGAATATAATAAAAGGAGAGTTAGAGCTGGAGGCATACCCCGATACTTTTAAAGTTCTCTCTTTAGGTAAATAACATGGTCTGAGGATACCAACAATAAATTATGAGAAAGAAGTCACTGGACTTAATACTTTCTATGTATTTATGTTTGTGTGCATTGTAGGGGCCGGCTTGCACAGATCCAATATGGATGGCCTAGGAGGGGAGTACAGAATTCCAATAGTGTTCAGCGTTATCAGCTGAATTTTTTTGTTTTTTTACCTAGAAATATTTTCCGTTACAGTCCATGGATGTTTTATTTTACTACATCTGTCCAACTCTCTCTCTTTCTCTCTCAGACAGACAGACAGACAGACAGAAACAGAGACAGAGAGAGCGGTGATTGAGGGGGGAGTTGAGAAAAGTGTTACCGTTACACACACACACACACACACACACACACACACACACACACCAAGAGAAAACAATATGAAAGAGTAAGAGTGCAGTCATAGTCACCCTTCACCCCCTCTCTCTCTAGGATCGAACCAACCACCATACCCACAAGCCCATAGCACACCCAGACGCGGCCCTTTTCCATTACCCTCAGATCCAGGCCGGCTCTCAGAAGGCACGGAATTTGACTTGGCTCCCGGATTCCGTTTATCTTAGTGTATACGAACTGGCATCATCCCAACCCGTGGTTGTTCTGGCCTCTTGTTTTTGCGCCTGTCTTGTTTTTGGAGATGGGGACGCTTGTGATCGCGTGAGTTTGTCGCCAAGTTACATATAAGGTCGTGTTCTAAATGGCTCTATTTATTTCGTATCATTTATTACAAAGCATTTTATTCTCTACACTCTGCAACAAGTGTCCTGTCGCCTCCTATACTTCTCATTCATGGGCTTTGGAAATCAGTCTCGTGATTTTTTTTTTTAATGCAATGAAGAAGGACCCAAAGGCCAGGGGCCGACAAATTGCTCCCTCCAAGATAAAAAACAAAAACAAGATAACAGAGAGCCAAATGCAAGATCCATTCATTTCGAGATGCCTGGACACACTACATTTGGAAGACTGGAGATCGTAGGCAGTAGGAAAAACAGACAGAAGGGGACAGTTCCAGAGCTGACCTGTTGCATACATGAAGGACTGGAAATAGTGGTTAACTCTTGCATTAGGGAGTTGGACAGAAAAGGGATAAGAATTTGTTGCTGGACGAGTGCTACGTGCTAGCCGTTGTGGTGGAGAGATGCAAGCAGACAGTTCAAAGAAGCAGTGATCATTGAATCAGCGATAGAAAAGAGATAAAGATGCAACAGTGCGGCGAAGAGACAGAGGTTGAAGGGAGTCAGAAAGAGGAGGAAAGTTAATGAGACGAAAAGTCTTTGACTCCACCCTATTGAGAAGAACTGTGTGGGGAGCCTCCCCACACATGAGAGCTGTACACTACACAGGGGCCAATAAAACCCGTAGCCTATATATAGTCAACAACTGTGCAGGGGTAAAGAAGGTACGGAGTCATCTTAGCACACCTAATCTCTTGGAAGCAGATTTTACAAGGGATGTAATATATTCTTTCCAAGTTAAATCCCTAGAGAATGAAACCGCAGATGTGTTTAAAGATGACGCAGGACTGAGCTGGATATTATTAAACATTAATGGGTACTCATGTGGAAGATTTTATTGGGTTGATAGATGAAAGAACTGAGTTTTTGATGTATTAAAAACAACAAGGTTATTTTTACCCCAACCAGAGATATAAGCCAAGTCAAACATTAGATGTGCCATAGCCTCATCCCTTGTTTGTTGAAGCAACTGCTGAGATAGACGCTGTGGGAAGCGAATGGAAAGGTGAAGGGTGGAGTCATCAGCGTACGAGTGGATAGGGTTAAATGTACAGCTTAGAAGGTCATTGGTGAATAAAAGGAAGAGAGTTGGTGACCGAACAGAACCCTGAGGAACACCACTATTGATAGCTCTAGGAGATAAACATTGGCTGTCTACAACAGCAGCTATAGAACGACCAGAAAGGGAGCTAGAGATGAAGGCACAGATAGAAGGATAGAAACCGTAAGAGGGCAGTTTGGAAATTAAAGATTTATGCCAGACTCGATCGAAAGCCTTTTAGTTGTCAAGTGCAATGGCAAAACTTTCGTCAAAGTCCCGGAAGGAGGATGTCCAGGAGTTTAAAAGGTTAGTGAGACCACCAGTGGAGTGTCCCAGGCGGAACCCCTACTGATGATCAGAAGGAAGGTTATGATAGGAAAGATGCTTTAATTTTTTTGTTAAGAATAGACTCGAGAACTTTTGAAATACAGGATGTTTAAGCAATTGGATGATAGTTAGAGGGCAGGGAATGGTCACCCTTCTTTGGGACAGGCTGAGTGAGAGCAAACTTCCAGCAAGAAAGAATGGTGCAAGTTGATAGACAAAGAGGAATGAGTTTACCTGGGCAGGGTGTAAGCACAGAAGCACAGTTTTTAGGACAGCAGGAGGGACTCCATCAGGCCCATATACCTTGTTAGTAGTGAGGCCAGTGAGAGCAGAAAATACTTCAGTATAAGAAATTTTATGTCAGCCATGAGGAAGTCAGAGGCGGGAAGAGATGGAGGGACAGCACCGGAATCGTCTAAGATGGAATTGGTGGAGAAAGTCTGAGCGAAGAGTTCTGCTTTATCAGTAGAAGAAATAACTACAGAGTCATCAGAGTGGAGAAGTGGAGGGAAGGATGATTCAGTGAAGTTATCAGAATGGTTTTTGGGAAGGTGCCAGATGGAGCGGGAAGAATTCTAGTTGGAGGGTTCAGTGCAGTTAGTACGAATGAAATTATTTTTAGCAGAGCGAAGAAGAGACTTACCACGGTTCCGGGCAGAAACATAAGAAAGATGAGATTCAGGGGGGGGGGGGGGTTGCTCCAGTACCTTTTGTAGGCCTTCTTGTTGTGGACAGCATTAGAACACGCCTATTTGAACTTTTTTTTTTTTTTGCATTAGTCAGAGGATAAGAGAAAGCAATGTATGCAGCAAATGACACTGATTACTTTATCTGTCTATAGATCAGTTCAGTGCCAACAGTGTCATTTGCTCCGAATTCAAGAGACCAATTTTCAAGGAACATAAACAGAAAAGCAGGAGCGATGATAAGGCTTTAGTTGGCTATATTTGTTTAAATTATTTTTGGAGATTTCGTAACACCTTTCGTTTGTAATTTAGTGTCCACATCTATAGTATTCATGCAACCTGTGCCGATATTAAAAGGATATGAACGGCATACAAGAGACTATTAAGGTACAATAAACAAAATAAATCGCTAAGGCAGAGATGCTACGAAGTCCCTCATGCCACCTAGAATCCGACGCATATATTACACTTGACCATCTGACTGCGGTAGGTTTTAATGGGCTTAATAAAGTCATCAGACGTAAACTGGAGTAAAATAGGAACGTTCTTTATTCTCGGGCAAAACATTAGCTATAACGTGTTCCTTTGTTTCCATTTGGCAAATATCCCGAACTTCTTTTCTGCTAAGCTGATGGTCAAGTGTAGCCAAGTGTATTCTAATTGGAGGGTTAATCTGATTAGTAATGAGAATCATACGTTTACATACAGAGATTTTTTTTATTTTTCAGTGTTTGACGAATAGGCTATTTAGAGGAAAAACTGACCCATCTGAAACAAGCACTGGTAGAGATACTTTTTTCACTGTATTCCACCAGATGTAAATTTTCTTCAGACAAAACTGGGAATATAGTTGTTTATTGGACTGTACCTCATGCCTAAAGTTCATCGAATTTCATGCAACCGTGACCAAATATTCAGATTAGTAACCCAGTTCCTTCAGATGAAAGCAAACCGTCTAGTGCTACTGACAGAGGCGCTGTACATTTTTCCTGATGAATGCAATATCCCACGTGGTCCGTAATATAAAAGCGAACACTAATAATTCGCTGCCAAATATTGTAACTTTCACCTGAGAATGTCCTTAATATTATGCCTGCTATTCCCAATTTGTTGTTTTACCCGGAGCATAGTGGCCCGGGGTTAGGCCTTCAACACCAGCATTGAAGGTAAATGACCAGTCGTTCTTCCCTGAACGGCAATATGTGAGTAACAAACCCCAACCCTTCCTCGGACTTAAACCCCTTTGAGCATCATCCTGTTGGAGGTCTAACCCACAAGAAGCCAGGCGTCCATTTGTAGGTTATATGGCTATCACCAAGTGCATAAATGGTTTACTGGGGTAGAGGAAACCATTTAATTTGTCACACGGTGCAGAGTCTCCTGTAGGTAACACTACATCGAGTGGGTGGATGAAGGGCGCCCTCACTTACCAGATGTGTCGCAAGAATGAATGAATTAATGAATGAATGGATAGCTAAAGGAAAATGTAAAAATGTGGTGAGACAACATAAAATGAAGGACAGCTTTTATCTGACCCAAAATCCCACAGGCAGATCAAAGTCCCAGTCAGCAACACCAGGAGTTTAGAGCGTCAATCACCTCTCACGCTCAACTTCCTCTCCACCCCAGCTCCGGCCAAATGCTGGAAGGGAAGTGGGTCAAGTGAGGTGTAGAAGGGAAACGGGTCGAGTGAGAGAGTAGAAGCGAAGTGGGTCGAATGGGGTGTAGGAGGGAAGTGGGTCAAATGGGGTGTAGAAGGGAAGTTGGTCGAGTGTGGGTGTAGAAGGGATGTGGGTCGAATGTGGGTGTAGAAGAGAAGTGTCGAATTGGTTGTAGAAAAGATGTGAGTCGAATGTGGGTGTAGAAGGGAAGTGGATCGAGTGGGATGTAGAAAGGCTGTGGGTTGAGTGTGGGTGTAGAAGGGAATTATGGAGTAGGGTGTAAAAGGGATGGGGTCGAATGGAGTGTAGAAAGGAAGTGGGTACAAGTGGGGTGTAGAAGGGAAGGTAGGGTGTAGAAGGGAAGTGCGTACGAGTGGGGTGTAGAAAGGAAGTGGGTATGGTAGGGTGTAGAAGGGAAGTGGGTTGAATAGGGTGTAGACAAGGAAATGGGTAGAATGGGGTGTAAAGAGGGAGTCGGATGAAATGTGGTATGCACTTCACTGATAAGATTATTTCGCTTTGTATAAGTATATACCGATAATGGTTACTTTCGTTTCTTGATATTTTGAAACACAAAGAAGTGTCTCCTGACCTGAATAAAATGCCTGGAGATTTCCAAAAGTAAAAAGGGAAAAATCTCTGACAAAACGAAACCCCTTCAGTCTGAAAACGTAATTTGTTTAAGGGTTTTCAGTACGTGAGGTGCTACACTCAGTCGAATCTCAATATGGTGCATTGTTTCGCTATAGCACCCTATGGATTTGCAGACGTAAGGTGCTTCACTCAGCGGAGCCACACAATGACTATGGATTTTCACATAAAGTGCTTCACTGTACCGAAGCCCCATATGGTGTGTAACTATCAAAAGTCTCATTAGCCCTATATGGTCCCTCATCTGTCGCGTACAGTACTCCTCTACTTACTACGTATATCCCATTGGATCCCAGGGTTCCTGGGCGAGGCACTGGGCTGGGAGGGTACTAAGCGTGCTGCCCTCCGCCTATCGGCTCATAGTCGCGAAGCTCATAGGTCCCTACCCGGGGGTTCCCTACTTTATCAAAATTTGAAAATTCCCAGTTCTGTCCTATATTAAGGAAACTGGACTCCAATGGGATATAGATGGCAGCTGCTCTTAAGTGCAGAACATAATAGGGACTTAATGGGGCTTACAATATAGTTCACATTTTAGATCTAAAGTTCACGTTTATTAGAAAATAGAAAACAAAATTAATAATATATTCAGACGTCTTGTATTCCTGGTATTACACCAGCACTTATGAAAACCTGTTTATTCATACTTTATCTCCCTATTGATTGTTGTTGTTCAAAGTTTTCCTGCGCCTTTTTCTTTTTATTTTATGCGAGGAAGAAGGAACCAAAGGCCATGAGCCCGCAATAAGAGTTCCCTCCAAGAGAAAAACAAAATACAAGAGAGAGCCAAATTCAAGATCCATTCATTTCGAGATGCCTGGACACACTGCATTTGAAAGACTGGAGATCATAGGCAGCAGGAAATACAGACAGAGGGAGACAGTTCCAGAGCTGACCTATTGCATAAATGAAGGACTGGGAGTAACGGTTAACTCTTGCATTAGAGAGTTGGACAGAAAAGGGATGAGAGTTTGCTGCTAGACGGGTGCTACGCGCCCGTCGTAGAGGTGGAGGAATGCATGCAGACAGTTCAGAGGAGCAGTGACCATTAAAGTAGCGATAGAAAAGAGATAAAGATGCAACAGTGCGGCGAAGCGACAGAGGTTGAAGGGAGTCAGTAAGAGGAGGAGAGTTAATGAGACGAAAAGCCTTTGACTCCACCCTATTGAGAAGAGCTGTGTGTGGGGAGCCTCCCCACACATGAGAGTTGTACTCCACACAGGGGCGGATAAAACCCCTGTATAGAGTCAACAATTGTGCAGGGGTAAAGAAAGAACGGAGTCGGCTTAGCACACCCAATCTCTTGGAAGCAGATTTTACAAGAGATGTAATATGATCTTTCCAAGATAAGTCCCGAGTAAATGAAACCCCAAGCATGTTCAAGGATGGTGCAGGATTAAGCTGAATATTATTAAACATTAGTGGGTATACCTGTGGAAGATTTTGACGGATTGATAGGTGTAAGAACTGAGTCTTTGATGCATTAAAAACAACAAGATTATTTTTACCCCAGTCAGAGATACGAGCCAAGTCAGACATTAGATGTGCCATAGCCTCATCCCTTGTTTGTTGAAGTAACTGCTGAGATGGGCGTTGCGGGAACCGAATGGAAAGGTGAAGGATGGAGTCATCAGCGTATGAGTGGATAGGGTTAGATGTACAGCTTAGAAGGTCATTGATGAATAGAAGGAAGAGAGTTGGTGATAGGACAGAGCCCTGAGGAACACCACTGTTGATAGATCTAGGAGAAGAACGATGGCCGTCTACAACAGCGGCTATAGAACGACCAGAAAGGAAGCTAGTGATGAAGGCACAGATAGAGGGATAGAAACCGTAAGAGGGCAGTTTGGAAATTAAAGATTTATGCCAGACTCGATCGGGCCATATATTAGCCCTGTCAGTGGGGTTTAGGCTGACTAAAAAATAGTAAGGGGGAAGACAAGGCCTGGGGATTGCCCAGCACACACGCTCTGTCTCCTGGCTGGCTTTGTGGTGTGTGTGCCCTATTGATGGTGCATAGTCTGTTATGTTATAGTTTACCGCACAGTCACTGATGACGGTTCTACATTTTTTTTTTTTACGATTCTGCATGCTATGCACTGCATCTAAGTGAAATACTTCAAGATGAAGAGTAATTTCTCTAAATTCTTGCTAACTGGTAACCTCTTGTACTGAAAGGGCTAGTGAAGGCTGTATTTAATCTCACCAGATGGAAAAGTCTCTCATTTTGTTTGGAGTTACCAAGATGATGTGTAAAAGACGTCATCGTAGCGAAAAGGTAAGCAGCGCAAACTACCACTTCTAACGCTTTCCGAAACTGGTCTAACTCATCCTGTTTAGATTGGATTATGTTAGGGTAAAAATACTGTTGAGAAAAAGACTGTAAAAAATAGAATGGAATCGAGCAAAGATACGTGGCATACCCAGAAAGTCAGAACAAAAGCTTGGATAAGTGAACCCTCATACGATCTATACATATGCAGGAGGCAGCGGCGTGCAGGGTGTGGGTGAGGCAGGCTGTGGGTAAGGCAGGGTGTTTGAATGAGGCAGGCTGTGGGTGAGACAGGTTATGTGAATTAGGCAGGGTGTGGGTGAGGCAGGGTGTGTGAGTGAGGCAGGGTGTGGGTGAGGCAGGGTGTTTGAATGAGGCAGGGTGTGGGTGCGGCTGGGTGTGTGAGTGAGGCAGGGTGTGGGTGAGGCTGGGTGTGGTTGAGACAGGTTATGTATAGGAAGTAGGGTATGGATGAGGCAGGATGTGAGTGAGGTAGGTTTTGTGTAGGAATCAGGGTGTGGTTGCTGCAGGGTGTGGGTGAGGCGGGATGAGGCAAAGTGTGGGTGTTGTAGGGTATATGTAAGTGCGCGTCCACACGTGTAATCAAACAAGTGTTGACAACATGTAAGCAACACAGTAACGATCACGCTGCAAACATGTTGGGAACAGCAGCGTCCAGATCATGTTGGCAACATCATGATGAAGTCTCAGCTGCCTGGTATGGACACACTTATCCCATCGCCTCTGCTGCCAGTGTTCGAAGCTGCACTGAAACATGTTTGCATACATCTGTCCAAATACTGCTGCAAACATGTTCCCGAACATGTTGCCAGCTGTGTTGCCAACATATGTTCGAGTACACGTGTGGACGCGGCCTAAGAGAAAAGGTGTGAGTGAAACAGGATATGTGTAGGAAACAGGGTGAGGCAGGGCATGTGTATGAGATATGGTGTGGCTGACGTAGGGTACGTGTATGAGGCGTGGGTGAGGCAGGTTAAGTTCGAGAGGTTGGGTGTGGGAGAGGTAGGGTATGTGTGACACGCAGGGAGAAGGTGAGGTAGGTTAAGGTTAAGAGGCACGGTGTGGGTGAGGCAGGGTATCTGTTGGAGTCAGGGTTTATGGGCAGAAGGATGTGTGGACGGCACGGTATGTAGGTGACGCAGGGTGCGTGGATGAGACAGAGTGTGTGAGTGAAGCAGGTTGTGTGGAGAGAGGGTGCGTATGTGAGGCAGGGTGTAGGTAAAAGAGGCAGGTTCTGGGTGGGTAGGGTATAGGCGAGGTAGGAAATGGGTGAGTGTGACAGGGCAGGGTGTCAGCTAGGCAGGATTGTGTGGATATGGCGCTGTGGAGGAGGAAGGCAGAGTGGAAGGAATAAAGAGGGGTGTGAAAAAGGCAGTCAGGTTGAGAAAGAGAAAATATTTTATCGGTATCATTCAATTACACTGTTGCTCAAAAACCCTAGAAGGAAAATATAAATATAAGTGAACAGACAGATAGGCGAAAAATAAAAGACACTGGGAGCACTCCAAGGCAATGGTTTCAATATCGTAGTGTCCCGTCTGTCAGGTGTCTTTCAATTAACCTGTGGGATGCTGAGTTGTTTTAGCGGGGACGGAGTCCTCCTATGGCAGGTGTTGATGGTGAGTGACGGCTGGTGTGTGGATGATGAAGTGAGCACGAGGGGAGGTTTGATATGCTGTTACCCTCTCTGCACACACACACACACACACACACACACACACACACACACACACACACACACACACACACACACACACACACACAATTCATAAATTTAAAGACATGTATGACAAAAATGGTTCAAAATACGGGACAGTACGAGCTTGACTTATTCCTGTAAAGATACAATTAGGTAAGAACACAGACACACACACACACACACACACACACACACACACACACACACACACACACACACACACACACACACACACACACACACAGAAGCTGAGTGAGGGTTGTGTTTGGTGAGATATGGGGAGTGAAAAATATTGAGATAGAGAAGATTAAACCAAGATGATTGAAGGAATAATTGATATGAGAGAGAGAGAGAGAGAGAGAGAGAGAGAGAGAGAGAGAGAGAGAGAGAGAGAGAGAGAGAGAGAGAGGAAGGGAAAAACAGAGAAAGGAGCCGATACTCAGCTGAAAAACATACAGGTATAACGGTAGGTAGATATACTGTAGAAACAACTAGCTTAGCAGACAGATAGTTGAGCGGACAGGCAAAAAGTCAAACCGCAACTGCCAGTCCCATTTCGTCCTCTTGAGAACTTAGGGCCCAACTCTAAGCTGCGGAAGTTCGGAACGTTGAAGAGTAGTATTCCGGCCTATCACGCTTGTAGAGTTTTTCATGATAAAACAACTTCCAATATTCCTCCGTCTCGCACTTTACAGTGTCAGTTACAACCCATAATAATTAATAAGCTCTACCACAAATCACCAGGGATGTTCGAGACCAGAGTGAGAGAAAATAAACAAACAGATAAGAAACAGATAGACAGTCAGATAAACACAGATGAACAGAGGAGATAGTTGGACAAAACCGAATAAGAAACAGGCAGACAGATAAACAAAGAAGAGAGATAATTAAACCGATAAATAGAGGTATAGACAGGTAGGGGCTTTGGGGATGGGAAAAGCGTAATTGTAGTAAAATGATGTTCTGAGGGTAACAAGCAAGGCATTGGTTTAAGATAAGTGGTGGAAAAGAGAATCAGAGGCAGGGGGAAGGGTATTAGGGATGTAATGGTTTGTGTGTGTGTGTGTGTGTGTGTGTGTGTGTGTGTGTGTGTGTGTGTGTGTGTGTGTGTACCCCCTTTAGTCTATAGTAGTGGATCATGTTTCACCATCATGAAAATCAGAATTATTATTATTGTTATTATTATTATTATTATTATTATTATTATTATTATTATTATCATCATCATCATCCTACGACCCTCGTGCAATCGCTGGACAGAAATTTAGCCTGTCATCATTATCGTCATCACCATCACCACCATCACGATCTCTTTGCAAACGACATACATATAAATGTATCCTTTCATAATGATTATAATCATGATCACTCTCTAGCAGTCGATAGGAATAAATCTGCCCCTTCATTATTATCCTCAGCATCACCACCACCTTTCATACTTAAAGCTGCCCTTCTATTAAAGAAGACGACGGCTACTATTTTCACTAGGATTGTCGTTGGTCCCAACATGTGTGACTGTGCAGACCTATCCTGGATCCACAAACTTTGACACACGGTCGAGATGTCAAGTAGGAGTCTACTGGGAGAACTCTGTTTCTGTAGTGCCTCCTTTGTCTACTCTCTTCTCTGGCCAGATTTCGAGCATCTTCTCGATGAATAGTTCCTTTATGTAGAAGACTCATCACTGTATTCTGTCAGAGGCTTTGGTTTCAAGATCTTTTGGTATAATGCTGCATTTCTTCAGAGTTGTCCCTATATGATTTTTATATCTTTTCAGATGCCCTCCTGAGTTGCAGCATGCTGCAGGGAGTTGGCTATACTGAACCTGGTAGGGAAGTCGTTGCTTTGGCATGCAGAACATATGTCCGACCCATCTCAGCTGATTTTTTTCAGCCAACGTGGTTTCAATGCTGTTTGACGACTTCCCGCTGGAGAATTTGTGAGTGAGAAACTTTATTCTCCCAAGATGCACTGTAAGCATCAGATATGAAACGACTCGAGCTGCTTGATGTTATGCTGTATGTAATCCAGGATTCTGCACTTTATAAGAGGGTGGAAAGTAATACAGCCGTACATACTGATACCTCCGTCTCGATTATCAAATTAATGTTTTAAAAGACTCCTGATCTGAGACGTCTAAAGAAGGCTGAGGAGTGGTTGATTTCTTCAGGGATTTCTGCACCAATGTTCTATTTACCTGTGAGAACACTTGCAAAGTAGGTAAAATTCTCCACTTGTTTTACATTTTCGCGATTTATCTGAAATGCAAGTGGCTCCGCTGGGTTATTTCTCTGAGATACTGTTCTAAATTTATTGACATATTCAAAGGCCCATTCCATGGTATTTATTGGAAACAATGG
Organism: Coenobita brevimanus; assembly: GCF_032717465.1. Lineage (NCBI taxonomy): Eukaryota > Metazoa > Arthropoda > Malacostraca > Decapoda > Coenobitidae > Coenobita > Coenobita brevimanus. The sequence continues at coordinate 31,090,877 of NC_136960.1, read as the reverse complement.
TGAGACTCTGTTGTAGGGTTTCTGGAGTATGTACAAAGACAACACTGTCATCAGCATATTGTACCTCTAAGAATGAACCCTTTCAGTCTTTCTTTGTGCTTGAAGACGTCTGAGATTAAGTAAGTCACCGTCTAGACAGAAGTGAATTTTTATTCCATCATCAGGATTCATTTATTAGTGACTTTAAATGGTGGCTACGGTGAGATAGATGTTGACAATGACAGAAGTCATGACACATCCTTGGTTTATGTCCACGTGCACACTCAAGGGTTTAGATTTGCTTCTACCTATGGACAAGCGAGCAATCACGTTATCAAGCAGGATGGTAGCAAATTTGGGGGAACTCCAAACTTTGAAGGAGCATTCCATAAATGTTCTCTGCTGGCAGTGTCAAATGCTTTTGCAGGGTCAATGAATGCAATGTATACGTCACGATTCTGCTTGTGGCATTCTTTTTTTTCTGTCAGACAATGATCACATCACAGGTACTTCATTCTTTCTGAAATCCACACTGTTTCAGGAAGTGGTGACCTGGTCTGATGTTTTGTCAGTATGGATAACATTTTCCTGGCTAGTACTGTGCTAACATTCACAAGGAGGGAAATACCGCTACTGCTCTCAGAATTTGAGTAGTCCCCTTCATATGTAGACGGTTACAATGTCAGAAGAAAGCCATTCAGATGGAATTAGTTTTTGGTTCCAGATAGTCAGTATGTCAGTACGAATATGAAGGTGCTGGTGGAGGTACTGGACACCCTCTTTGATAAGAGGAGTAGACTGTAGCACCAGTCGAGCAGGGCAATACTCCCAAAGTGGATGGAAAGCTGATGACAGGGAGAGCTGGAGCTCCCGTTTCATCAGCTCTCAAGATTAGTTCCTGACCATCCCCATTTGCTGAAATTTTTCAGTGTCTCAGTAACACAGAGAGTAGGCCAGCATGCTCACCATTACAAGGTTCTCTATCAACACCAAACTACGTGCACAGTTCACGTTACACTTCCTTTCCCAAAATTCATAAACAAATCATGGCTTCCTCACAACACATAGCCTCGGAGTCCCCGGGGAGGGGGGAACAAAAATGCCGCCACCTTCCGCACCTCTCCCGGTGACGACTTGAGCTGCCTGGAACCATTGTCTGACTCACTTCTTCATCATTCCTGCAACATTTTTGGCATTTCCTCTAACTTTCGCTCTGTTGAACACCACCTTTCCTCCTCTAAACCTCACCTTCTTTTCCTAACTGAGACTCAGCTGTCTGAGGCAGCTGACAGCAAACCCTTTTCTGTATCCTCCTACTTTCTCTATACTTAGTTCCAAGCCAAATGTGGTTGCTGTGTACTGTATATATATATGCATCGACTTATCTTGCTCTCATGTTCCTGAACTCGATTCCTCTGAACGCTCTACACTCTGGCTTCGGATTTCCTGTCATTCTCTGACTAAATATATCTGTGCTTTTTACTTATCCCTTGATTCTACTGACTATCAAAATTCTTCGACTATCTTACTTCTACAATGGAACACATTCTATCCATTTCTCCTTTCTCTGAAATCTTCATTCTAGGAGATTTAGATGTTCACTACCACCTTTGGCTCTCCTCTCCTTTCACTGATCCAGCTGGTGAACAAGCCTACATCTTTTCCCACCTTGATGACCTAGAGCAGCTTGTACAGCACTCTACCATATCACTGTCCATCTTGGAGAGAGCTCCAACATACTTGACCTCTTCCTTACAACTAATCCTTCTGCTTACACTGTTAATCTTATCTCTCCATTGGGCTCCTCCGATCACAACCTTATTACCTTAACCTGTCCTATCGTTTTGGTATGGTCTGTGGTCCCTCCAAAGAAACGTCGTCTGTGGCACTTTGGAGCTGCGGATTGGGAGGCCCTCAGGCAATACATTTCTGATTTTCCCTGGAATGATTATTGCTTCCATGGCCGGGAGCCATCTGACTGTGTCTTGTGCAATATGGAGGTAATTCTCTCGGGCTTGGAAGCATGCATTCCTTTCTCATATCCTTTGACTAATGCAAAAAAAGCCTCAGTTTAATCATGCTTGTACTAATGCTGTCTGCAGCAAGGAGAGGGCCTATAAAAGGTACCAGAGCCAACCAAACCCTGAATCACATCTTTTTTATGTTTCTGCCCAGAATCGTGCTAAGTCTGCTCTTTGCTCTGCTAAAAATAATTTCATCCATACTAAATGCTCTCAACTGGCCAACTCGAATTCTTCGAGGTCCTTCTGGCATCTTTCCAAAAACCTCTCTAACAACTTTACCTCTTCATCCTTCCCTCCTCTTTTCTACTCTGATGGTTCTGTAGCTATATCTTCTACTGATAAAGCAGATCTCTTCGCTCAGACTTTCTCCTCCAATTCCACCTTAGACAATACCAGTGCTAATCCTCCATCACTTTCCCCCTCTAACTTCCTCATGTCTGACATTAAAATTTCTTCAGCTGATGTATTTTCTGCCATCACAGGCCTCAATACTAACAAGGCATATGGGCCTGATGGAGTCCCTCCTGTTGTCCTCAAGAACTGTGCTTACACCCTGCCTAGGCAAACTCTTTTGCCTTTGTCTATCAACTTGTACCTTTTCTTCTTGGTGGAAGTTTGCTCTCATTCAGGCAGTCCCAAAGAAGGGCGACCATTCCCAACCCTCTAACTATCGTCCAATTGCTTTAACATCCTGCATCTCAAAAGTTTTCGAGTCAATTTTTAGCGAAAAAAATTTAAAGCATCTTTCCTATTACAGCCTTCTTTCTGATCGTTAGTGTGGGTTCCGTTAGGGACGCTCCACTGGCGATCTTCTCACCTACCTTTCAGACTCCTGGTCATCCTCCTTTCGGGCCTTTGGCGAAAGCTTTGCAATTGCACTTGGCATCTCAAAGGCTTTCGATCGAGTCTGGCATAAATCTTTAATATCCAAACTGCCCTCTTACGGTTTTTATCCTCCTATCTGTACCTTCATCTCTAGCTTCCTTTCTGCTCGTTCTATACCTGCTGTTGAAGACGGACATCGTTCTTCTAGATCTATCAATGGTGGTGTTCCTCAGGGCTCTGTCCTATCATCAACTCTCTTCCTTTTATTCATCAATGACCGTCTAAGCTGTACATCCAACCCTATCCACTCATACGCTGATGACTCCATCATTCACCTTTCCATTCGGTTCCCGCAACGTCCATCTCAGCAGTTATTTCAGCAAACAAGGGGTGTGGTTATGGCACACCTAATGTTTGACTTGGCTCGTATCTCTGACTGGGGTATAAATAATCTTGTTTTTAATGCATCAAAGACTCAGTTCTTACACCTATCAACCCGACAAAATCTTCCACAGGTGTACCCACTAATGTTTAACAATATTCAGCTTAATCCTGCATCATCCTTGAATATGCTTGGGGTTTCATTCACTCGGGACTTATCTTGGAAAGATCACAGTACATCTCTCGTAAAATCTGCTTCCAAGAGATTAGGTGTGCTAAGCCGACTCCATACCTTCTTTACCCCTGCACATTTGTTGACTCTATACATGAGTTTTATCTGCCCCTGTGTAGATTACAACTTTCATGTGTGGGGAGGTTCCCCACATACAGCTCTTCTCAGTTGGGTGGAGTCAAAGGCTTTTCGTCTCATTAACTCTCCTCTTCTTACTGATTCCCTTCAACCTCACTCTTCGCCGCACTGTTGCATCTTTGTCTCTTTTCTATCGCTAATTCAATGGTCACTGCTCTTCTGAACTGTCTGCTTACATTTCTCCACCTGTACGATGGGCGCGTAGCACCCGTCTAGTAGCAATTTCTCATCCCTTTTCTGTCTAACTCTCTAATGCAAGAGCTAACCGTTACTCCCACTCCTTCATTTATGCAACAGGTCAACTCTGGAACTGTCTCCCTCTGTCTGTATTTCCTGCTAAGTATGATCTCCAATTTTTCAAATGTGTCCAGGCATCTCGAAATGATCGGAACTTGAATTTGGCTTTCTCTTGTATTTTGTTTTTCTCTTGGAAGGAACAGGTATTGCGGGGTCGTGGCCTTTGGTTCCTTCTTCCTATCATTTAAAAAAAAAAGTTCATAAGGTATGCCACCAGGCCCAGGGTTTTTGTTATTTTTTAGAGAGTAGATGGCCTGAGCAGTTTCTGCAGGTGTATATGGGATATCGAGATCTGCCACTTTAGGAGCACTTTGGATGTTATCAAGGATATTGTGCACCACCAGGCTTCTTCGCTTCAATAAGGTAATGAAGAGTTGTGCCCATATGTCTAGAACTGTTTGCTTGTCTTTCAGAAGCTCTCTTTCAGCTAATCGAATATCTGTTATACTGTATTTGGTTGGCCCACAGATGATTTTTATGGACTTGTAGGACCCATGTTGATCATTAATATCAGTCACTCTTTCTAGCCTTTTTGCTTTCTCTGTCCACCATTTGTTCTCACTGTCATGCAGTTTTCTCTGAGTTTCACTGCTGAGATTTTGGAATTCAGTTTCTAGGGTTAAGGAGCTGGGATGAGCCAACCAGTTGTTATCTGCTCTATTCTTCATTGCAAGCAGGTCATGCATGTCCTCAGCATTTTCATCAAACCAGTCTTTATGGCGGCAAGTGGAGAAGCCTAGGTTTTCTTCTCCAGTCATTTAAAGCAGTGTCTTAATGTTCAACCATTCTACATCTAGGTTTGTTGCATTGTTAGGGCAAGTGGTGGGCGCTGAGAGAGCTTGTCTGTAATAGTACTGCAGAAGGTGTTACAAGTTGCCACATTCTTTAATATACAACTTTCTATTTTCTTGGATGATAATATACGGAGCATTTATCGGCGTCTGACTAGTTGCAATTCACTGAGTATAAGGTTATGGTCTGTGGAGCACTCAGCACCTCTCACGACTTGGGTTATGGGAGCTTCACTTTGATATTGCTACCTTACAATGGTATAGTCAGTTAGGTACAAATGTCTTGATTGTCGGTGCATCCTATGGTCTTGTATTTATTCTTAAGTTGGAAAATGGTGTTGGTGATGACCAGACTGTGTTCCAGGCATAGGGGAAGGAATCTTAGGCCACTGCTGTTCATGCTATCAACAACATGGTAGCCTATGAAGCCTTGCCTGAGGTGACTGTCTTTTCCTGCTCTGGCATTAAGTTCACCAAGAGGGATGGGACTGTCATTATGTGGTACTGGGCTAATGGTAGCATCCAGAGAGGCATGAAGAGAATCTTTGATGGTGTCCTCAGACTCAATCATTGGGGGATAGGCACTGATGAGAGTGGTGAGTACCAGGACATCAACTTCTCTGATTTACCCACAGGTGAGTCTTGGATCTTCTGTAGCAAATTGCTTCAGACTGCAAAGCCAATACCACGGTTTCTTCTTACACTGTGTGGGTATCCCCCACCAGCAATAGATAAGCTTCTCTTGCTTGTAGTAGATTGCCCTCTCCTGACGGGCGAGTCTCAGAAATGGCAGCAATGTCAACTTTGTAGGGCAGTTCTATGGCGTGGTCGTCTGTATTGGTCGGTATCAAATAAGGTTCGTATGTTGTAGGTAGCAAGATTCTAAGCAATTAATTTGTTTTTTCGACAGCAATGCGGGATGCGTTGACAGACGTGGTTATCTACCCAGGTGGTGCGGAGCAGCAAATGTTTAGGTTATCTTTTCTAAACCCCTCCCCGTCAGAAGTAAGTAGTTGGGCGGCTGTTTCCAGCTGCTTAATCGCACTGGATGCTGCCCAAGGCATGACCTGCTCCTATGCCTTTATGCCAGCAGCCAATGGGCCATTGCTGCCTATGAGCAGGACTCAAGCTAGCGACTTCCAGCTACATCCATGACCTGTCACCGTCACTCTATCCTGTCGCCATAGGTCTTTGGATTTTGATGAAGGGATGAAATGGGAGGTGAGTATGGCTGTAGGCTTGCACAATAAATGGATCTGTGTGATAGTGAAGGTGCGCCGTCTTCACCACCACATGACTACTAAGGATTTCAGGGGCAGTGTCCAAGTGTTTTTTTTAAATAACGTCTCAACAAAGCGTTGGACAAGGATTTAACTTTGGTAATGCATGTTTGAGACCCCGACCTAATTTGTAAAATTATGCTTTTGTACCAAATGTGTATGATTAAGGCATTTATAAGAGTAAATGTAGGGTAAACTTAGCTAAAATCGTCAGAGGCATGTAGCGAGGCTAGCTTCGGTCACGATACAAGCCCCGCCCACAATTCGGAACGGGACGTCGGTGTGACGTAGTAGTAATCACCGACGCAATTGCCAGTTCTGTCTTTATGTAAGCTGCTTCAGATTCAATGCCTCAGGGTTACTCATATTTCTGAGCTGCGGCTGATTTTTAGAGTGACTGTACATCCCTCCAGACTCCCTATTAGTACATAGTATATGCATCGCCCTCTTACACATATTGTGACGTCAATATGACTTATTCACTTCTGAAGAGTAGTAATCACTGCCTGAGCCGGCACCGCTGGGCGAGGTGATGTGGCGGCCGCCGACAGGCGAGACGTTACCAAACCGAAACTTCAGCGATGGCGAGTATAGATAGATTTCGCAAACATTCTTCTCATATAAGGACCATACTGAATCTGTAGTAGGGGTGAAATATTACTTCGGTGTGTGTGTGTGTGTGTGTGTGTGTGTGTGTGTGTGTGTGTGTGTGAGAGAGAGAGAGAGAAAGTACAGTATGTGGGGGGGGGGGTTAGAAAGATAGAAATGCCACTTGCGTCGGTGATAACTACTACGTCACACCGACGTCCCGTTCCGAATTGTGGGCAGGGCTTGTATCGTGACCGAAGCTAGCCTCGCTACATGCCTCTGACGATTTTAGCTAAGTTTACCCTACATTTACTCTTATAAATGCCTTAATCATACACATTTGGTACAAAAGCATAATTTTACAAATTAGGTCGGGGTCTCAAACATGCACTGCCAAAGTTAAATCCTTGTCCGACGCTTTGTTGAGACGTTTTTAAAAAAAACAGTTGGACACTGCCCCTGAAATCCTTAGTAGGTCCTTCTCAACCTGTGATGATGACATGAAGATTTAAGACGACCGTCTATCGATCAGGGTTGCAGGAGCCTGCTGGGAGTTCTGTCTGTTGAGCCCCGCCTTCTGTGGGACCCCACTCACAGATTTTTCATTTAGAGTTTACTCCTGTAGTCTTAACCCATCCAAGGGTAACACATAACGCCGTTGTCATGGGAAAACTTAGTCTGACCCCTAACTGATGTCCCCTCCAGCATTGGTAACTCTGTCCTCCTGTTGAGTCTGGGGGGGATCTCTTCCTGCTGGTATGGCTCACCAGATTTACGGGATACGTAAGTCCCCCACCACGACAAGGTGGTTCCAGTATGGGGGGCACCACCACGACCACTACCATAACTACCTTGCTGCAATCGATAAGCACCAATATGTCCCTTCTTTCCTCCTCATTATCGTCATAATCTTCTTGCATTCGACAGATACGAGTACATTTTACCCTTCATCTTACTCATCTCCATCATCTAACGATACTCTCCCAGGCAATAATCACAAACCTAACTTTTCCTTGTCATAACTACTATCCTGCCAATCGATGGCGTAAATATAACTCATCATCAGCATCATCACCACGACTCTCCTGCGGATCGATAGCTTTAACCTAACTCCTCAGCATTCTGACGATATTTTTGAATTATGTGTATATAAATCTTACCCTTCATCATCATCGTGATAATCTATCCATTCATCATAACGACCTTCTTGCAACTGACTGGCACAGATATATAATCCATCACAAGCATGTTAATAACCCTCCTGCAATCAGTAGGCATAAGTACAACGCTTCATCGTGAATGTGACTATCTTCTTTCAGTCAGAAGGTATTTATAAAACCCGTTAACTCTCCCCTTCCTCTTCATCATGATCTTGGAAAGCTTGTTGCAGCATAAATCTAATCATACAACATTATACTACACTCTTGTAGTCGACAGACTGACATCTATTTCTTCAGTATCATTGTAACGACCCTCTTGCAATTAATAGGCATAAATCTACTTCAGTGTCACCGTAACAACCTTCTTGCAGTCAATAGGCATAAGTATACCCCTACATCATCATAGTCAACACCTTAACTACCCACCAATAGTCATTACACACAGATGTACGGTACGTTATCATTATCATCGTCTTAACGGTCCTGTTGCAGTCGAAAGGATAAATATTTGCAGTCTTTATGTCGCAAAGATTTGCTGAGAAAGCGAGAGGGTAAATAAGACCCAGTGAGATCAAAGGCAAGCCGGAACCTGAGAATAAATCAGTATTAACGGTTTAGGAAACTAGTGTGTTTGTGTGCGTGAGGGAGGGAGTGGGGACAAGGCAGCGGGCAGAATCTATTGGAAAGGAGATAAAGAAGGAAAGCATGCCAGAAGGAAAACCCAAGTAAAGGTGGAGAGAGAGACGGGAGAGAATCTGTTGGAAGGAAGATAAGAAAGGGAGAGCATGTCAGGAAGAAAGAGTCCAGTAAAAGTGGGGGAAGATAAGGGAGAACAGGCCAAGATGAAAGAGTGAAATAAAAGTGGAGAGAGAGAGAGAGAGAGAGAGAGAGAGAGAGGATTTAAAAGAAATACTATAAAAAAAAAAAAACTCAAAAGCACACTGATCCTACACATTTTTGCTTCATTAACATCTGAAAAAAAAAAAAAAAAAAAAAAATATATATATATATATATATATATATATATATATATATATATATGCCGGCTTACACAAATCTACTGTTATAAAAGGACAGAAGTGGAGAAGAAAAAAAATAACGCCATAAACATAAAGGTAAAAAAGCTGTGACAATAACGGGAATGGCCGTAGCAGAGCGAAATTATCCAGCATGCATCGTTCACCTAAACGTAATCACCAAGTACCTGCTCTAAGAACTGGATTTTTTCAGCAATATTGTACTCTCTCTCTCTCTCTCTCTCTCTCTCTCTCTCTCTCTTTCTCTCTCTCACCTGAGTATATATTATATCCTCCATGAAATTAGCTCATCAGAAAATGTGTTGTGAAAGGGAGAGGCCATGAAACAATGCGATGGTGGTCTATAATGGGAGAATGATAGCAGTATAATGCCATGTTTATTATTTCATGGCACTTTAAGGTTTTGCGTGGATCCATGGTGTTTTTTGGAATTCGTATTATCCAGTACCATATTAACCCTGCCCGCATAGGGACCAGAGGCTAGGCTTCCACAGTCTAGATAAATGGGGTGGGTTACAGGCCCAGACCCCTACTGGAACATCCTACTTTTCGAAAATCGAATAGCTGTACCCACGACACATGACTCATCCCAACTGGTGCCTGTAAATGCTAGATTTTTCGACGCCAGTAAGTAGTTTGAGGACATCTTTTTCCAGGACATGCCTGTATTCAGACACATTTCCTTTCTATTAACCTTTGTCACGTACAGTCACGGGTATTCATATGGGTACAATATCTACCTTTTTCTGCCACCGAGCTACGTGTAATAAGCTGCGAAAAGACGAAAATCTTCTCAAGTTATGATGAAAGACGCATGCCTGATAGAGTGCACTAGAGAGAAACGTTGTATCTTAACGTCTGCGGGAAGAGGACGTCGTTTTATTTTATTCTAGGTACCCTCAGTCGAGCTTAGTCTAGCTCGAGAAGATTTTACGACCAAAGAGATTCGTTTCAGTTTTATTTAGCTCTTTCATTACAAGGCACCAAGGTTAAATATAATAGTCTAATGTCGGAGTGATTAAAATGAAAAACACGTCCTCGAACTGGAGGGCTTAGTAAAGGCTTGTGTCAAGAGTTGTTCTTACAGCAAAATTAATATATTTTTTTATAATGATGATCATCATCATCATCGCCATCATCAAAATAAGGCTGCAGTCCAGGAAGACGGGCTCACCTATCGTTTTCCATCATCTCCCTTTTAGTCCTGGCAAATCAGCTAAATTCATCTCCCCATCTTGTTCTCTGTCTCTCTTCTCCTCTCGCCTCATCTCTAGGTTGCCATTCTGTTACCATGAACAACTTTTATCTGCCCTACGAAGGATGTGGCTTTTCCATACCCTTAAATTCTCTTCGACTGCCGTGTTTATAACCTCTACACTTCCCCCTTATTGTCAGCAGTTCTTGCCAGCTCAACACATATAACCTATTCACAAAGATTATCTTGTGTATTTCATCTTTGTTTCTATCAAAATGGGTGAGTGGGAGGAGGTGTTATGCACTTCACTGGGTACTTTCATAATATTTCCCATACTTTTTGTGTTTCTCTCTCTCTCTCTCTCTCTCTCTCTGTTTTTGGATCTTGCCCGCCCTGTGTACAATAGGAAGATGATGACGATGATGATGATGGAAGCACTCCACTCTAATAATATTAATGGGAAATAGGGTCATGCTGCTGTTGTTGTTGTTGCTGCTGCTGCTGCTGTTGTTTCTTCTTCCTCTTATCCCCCCCTTTTTTCAAAGGAAACATGACGATGACGATGATGGTCATGATGATAGTGTTACTGATAATGCTAGTTTAATGATGAATATTGTTGAAGATGATGATAATGATAGTTTAATGATGATTATTGTTGCTGATGACGATAATGCTAGTTTAATGATGAATATTGTTGCTGATGATGATAATGCTAGTTTAATGATTATTGTTGTTGATGATGATAATGATAGTTTAATAATTATTGTTGTTGATGATGGTTGATTCTAAACGTTTTGACGATGTCATTGTTGCCCACTTACTATTCCACACACTATAATTTTTTTATTGTCTACACTGTTGGTTGCATTTGTACCGTGTAGCAACACTGCATTCACACGGACCAACAGCTCTGCAGGCAACCATAAAAACGCACATTACAGTGTTTTCAAATGAACGCCTAAATCTTTCAGTAAAAAAAAAACGGGGGGTGGGGGTGAGAATAATGGGTGGAGGAGGAGAGGAAAGGGGAAAAGGGAGAGAGTGGGTTTGTTAAAGGGAGAGGATGAGGGTTTCGGGAAGGGAGAGAGAAGGGGAGAGGGGAAGGAAACGGGTTTGTGAGAAAGGGAAGATTTGAATGGGATGGGTACCCTACGGGAGAGAGGACACTGAGGAAGTAAAAAGAGAGAAGAAAAATTGAAAGGAAGAGAGATGGAGGTGTAAGTGTGGGAGAGGGAGGGAGAGGGTGAAAGAAGCGAAAAAGATAGTAAAAGGAAGGGGGTAGGAAACAGATATGGGAGAGGTAGGAGAGAATGGAGAAGGCGAGGGAAGGAAAGAGAGGAGGAGGTGGCTGCTGAAGAAGAATAGTGAAAAGACGGGTAAAGAGGTGAGGGATGACCTTGAAGTATGGGGGAAAAGGAGAGAATGATGAAAGAGAGGAGAAAGGGGAGGAGTGGGGATTGGGAAAGTATGTGGAAAGATGAATGGGCAGAAGGGATGGGTGAGCACAGGAGGGAAGAGAGCGATGTAGAAGTGACAGGTTTTTGTTGTTTTCATGCTACCCCAGTCTGCCTGACCGATCAGACCCATCGACCACAAGAAAATCATCCACCTCCTTGTAGCAAACAGCGCCTTGCCAGGGTCTGAACAGTCTTTCCACAAGGGGGGGGGGGTTCAGAGAAAAGGGAGGAGGCCTAGCTCCCAAAAGGATGAGTTGTGTATAGGGGAAAAGTATGAGTGTTAGTCTCATCACACTGACTACTTGGTAAATGTGGTTGAGTTCCCCGCGGAAGGGGAGGGGGAGGGAGGTGATATGAGGGAGGCAGGGAAGGGAGGTGGGTGGGTGCGGTAAGGAGAGGAAAGGGAGGGGGTGGGTGGGGTGAGAGGAGAAGGGAAAATAGAGGAGGGAGAGAAAGAAATTAGGGGGACTAGAGCTGGAGGTGGAGGGAGGAATATGGATAGAAGGGAGGAGACAGAATAAGAAAAGGAGGGGAGAAGGAGAGGGGGAGGAAACTGGAAGGGGGAGGAAACTGGAAGGGGGAGGAAACTGGAAGGGGGAGATGTGAAGGGATAGAGATGTATAGCACGGAAAAGAAGTAGAGGAACAAACAGAGATGGAGTGGGAACTGGGGGAAGAGGTAGGAGGACATGGAACAGAGGAGAAAGAAGGATGGGGTAGGGGTGAGTGTGGAGGAGTGAGGGGGAAGGGAGAGGGAAAGAAGGGGTGAGTGGTGGGCAGAGGGAGGAAGCTGGATGTTGGGAAAGGGAGAGAAAGAGGGGATGAGTAAGGGGAGGGGAGGGGGGAGATAAAGGGGATTAATGTATTGGAGAGGAGAGGGATAGGACTAAGAAATGATAGACTGGGGTACCAAGGGAGGCTGAGGAAACGCCAGTGAATGGAAGGAAAGGAGAGTCGGGAAAGGGCAAGATGTACCGGTAGGCATTGGACGAGAGGGGGTAGGACGGTTAGGATGTTTTTATGGTTGTTCTACCCCTGCTATGGATGGTTGAGAGAGAGAGAGAGAGAGAGAGAGAGAGAGAGAGAGAGAGAGAGAGAGAGAGACAGACAGACAGACAGACAGACAGACAGACAGACAAACAGACAGACAGACAGACAAACAGACAGACAAACAGACAGACAAACAGACAGACAAACAGACAGACAAAGAGAGAGAGAGAGAGAGAGAGAGAGAGAGAGAGATTGTGCACACTGAATAGACTCTATGTGAGGGCAAACTTTGTGAGCAGATAGTGTTTACTTAAAGACGAGGTGACTGCTTGTTCAGAGAGGTAAGAAATGCACGCACGCAGGTGCATTTTAAGAACTATGAAAGCAAAAGTAATCAAACGTATGAACACTGCAATATCAACCCTTTCCAAACATAACAGAAAAAGGTCGATATACCGAGATAAATTAATGTCAAAATGCTTGGTGTCGTGTTCTCGTTGTCTTAGGAGTCTCACTAAAACACTTTCATCTTAACGACCCAGAGTTTCCTCCTTTTGCAGCTTATTTCACATAGCTCAGTGGCAGAAAAAGACAGTGCTATGATCCCACATCCGTTCCATAGCACTTCTTTGTTACCAGCATCATACTGTATTGATAATATGTTGTTGCAGCGAAGCATTTAAGAGGGAAATGACATTTTTAGGCGGTAAGAGTAAAAAAATAAATAAATAAAAAGTGTAGCAGCTCCTCTCTCTCTCTCTCTCTCTCTCTCTCTCTCTCTCTCTCTCTCTCTCCCTGTATATAAAACGTTTACTTCCTTTTGCCTTAAAAAACAGTTTTGATGTCAAGAGTTATATTTATAATAAAAGACCGTGGTCAGCGGGAATGAAGAGGGGTGGTGGATCTAAAAAAAATGAATGAAATAGGCTGAAACTAATAAAAATACTGTGTGAATCACGTCCTATATCCGAAATGCTTAAAGCTGAAGGATGCGACGATTAAACCCAGAGGATGCTATGGGAATGCCGAAGACTACCAAGGTTACGTTTGAAGGATGCCAAGGTTAACCCTGAAGGATACCAGACTAACTTGCAATTGACGCCAAGATTATGATACAAGGATGTTAACCTTGGATCGAAGGATGCCAAGGTTAACACTGAAGACTGCCATGTTTATAATCAAGAAGTGCAAGGCTAAAATCGAAGGATGCCAATGGTAAAATCGTAGGATGTCAGGGTTAGAACAGCTGGTAAGGACCGCAGGATGTCAAGGTAGGACAAAAGGATTCGAAGGTCAGGACCAAAAGGTTACGGTCGCTGGATGTCAAGTTCAGGAAGAAGGATGTCAAGGTCATGACCAAAGGATGCCAGGGTTAACATCAAAGGCTGCCAATGTTACTGTCGCATGATGCCAAGGTTGGCATCGTAGGATGTCGAGGTTATGACATATGTTAGGCCTCGTATGATCTGGTCCATCCAACACCCATTGTTACGAAGTTTTTGTTATTCGTACATTTTCTTTTCATGCATTTTACCACACTAAATCTCTCTCTTCAAAAATCTGACCACTTTGTGTGGGTTCCCGTATTCTTGGAAAACACTATTTAGAAAGGAAACAAGTGGCACCATGAGAAAAACGGGCGTAAATGGTGTCCAGAAAGCGGTTGTTTTATATAGCATTGTGAGGACGAAAAATGGAATAGGATTTCTTAACACCAGCATCTCGAGAGGTGCTTCCGGTATTGAGTTGTTATTGTTGTTGTTGATGTTTATCCATGGATTATCTGGTTGACCAGACCCGTCGATCACTGCTAAGTTTTTGCTTGTGGGGACCGTCCTACATGTATACAATACGGTACAAACACCGTGTAGGGATCCGACGCTCGCCTGTGGAAGACAACGTCTCATCAGGGTCAGGGCAGGGTCCATCTCCCGGCTAGGTGGAGGGGAAAATGAGGAGGTTTGGTTCCCGGGTGGATGCGGCAGCAAGGTGCACAGTGCTAGCACGGCTAGGATCTTCATCAACTACTCGTATTCTGCGTAAGATAGTACAACGATAATCATTTCTCCATCCATCCAACATCCAGTCCTTTATTGCTTCATCACTAGCGCAAAGGTTCAAAGGTTGACCAAGCAACTATCAAAGTGCCGTAAGGTTCATTGTGGTATGTGTGGTCTGTGTGTCTGTGTAACAATGTAATTTTCTCCCTGTCCGTGGGATACAAATGAGATCAATTATTGTCATGCCTAAGAAACACAGATGTAAGAAATGGTTACAGTATAAATACATGTGTTTTACAGTAGACGCAAAATGCACACACACACACACACACACACACACACACACACACACACACACACACACACACACACACACACACACACACACACACACAGAGCGAACGCACAGTGCTTTTTAATACATTATGTAGGCCTTCCTTGCTCTCTCTGTCTCTCTCCACCCCAGCTAGTCAAATGAGATCTCGTGTTTGCATGCGACCTTTGATCCATCGCTGGCTCATTATGGGATGACTGGCGGTGTAGAAGTCATTTCAAACATTCTTATTCAGTTGCTTCATTTCTGTTCAGTTTTATCAATCGCCCACTCACTCCATTCCGATTCACTCTCCTCTCTCACTCCATTTTCAGTTAGTATCATCCGTCACCTATCCCTTTGTCTTTCAGTCTCCTCTCTCACTCGCTCTCTCCATTCTTATTCAGACTTCTTCATTCACTCCTTTCTATTCAGTCTCTTCCTTCACTCACTCTCTCTTTATTCAGCCTCTTCCCTTATTCATTCTCTTTTTATTCAGTTTGTCATCATTCAGTCCATTCTCATTCAGTCCTCTCCCTCCCTTACCTCATTCTTTTTCAGTCACCCACACTCATTCCATATTTAATCAGTCCCCTCCCCCTTCACTCCGTTCATATTCAGTGTTCTTCCTCACTGACTTCATTCCTTTTCTTCAGTCTCCTTCAGTTCTCTTGCGTTAGCTGATTTTCCCCTTAATTTTTTCTTCAATGTCTTCATTTTCATTCACCATCCTCTACTGATTTTTTTTCCTCATAATTTGCTGGCTTCGTTCCTTTCCTTAAATTTTCTGTAAATCATTTTCGTCTGCTTGGCCATACATATTCTCACTACTCTTTCTTTTATTTCTTCCCTGCCAGAATCTACTCACATGTACTGTTATTCTTCAGTTTTCCCTCCTTCTTTCCCGCCGTCATTCTCCCTCATTATCTTGTGTTTCCTTCCTCTAATCATCTTTCCTTCGCCTTGTTCCTTCTTTTTTTTGACGTTCTAAGCCTCTTTAGTATTGTAATTTTTCTTCCATACTAATCTTCTTATTTTCCTCAACGTCTTTGCTTCACTCATCATTCCATTAGTATTCTTCCATACTTATATCTCTCGATTACTCTTTCTCCCCTCTTCTATCTCTTTCTCGTTTCTTCTTTCGTTTGGTTTTCCTTTGTATCCCTCAATGCCTCTAATCAAGTCTTTTCCCCATTTGTCTTTTCTAAGTATGTCTTTCCTTCACCTCTTTTTTAATCAAAGCAATTTCCTTCCTTCTCCTCCATTTCTCTCTTTCTTCGTCATCCATCTCTTGAGTTAATTTTCACCTCCCTCTTTTGTCTCCTTTATGTGGCTCATTTTCGCGAAACGATGGTGGTCGACTTATCTAATTTTCTTTCTTTTTCTTTCTTCTCCTCTGACATTTAATATTTCTCCTCCTTTTTCTTCTTTTCCCCTCTTCATTTGATATTGCTCTCTCTCTCTCTCTCTCTCTCTCTCCACTGGTTATTTTTGTAGTGCATTTCCTCATTCTCTCTTCCTCATCAATTTCTCACGCCTCATTCTCTTTCCCAAATATAATTCCATCCCATTTCTCCTTCTCTTCATATTTTTCTCCTTTTCTCATGTGACTGAAGCTCTGACGTCAAGTTAACCCCTTGAACACGATGACGTATTTTTCTTTTTGATCTTTCTGTGTCCAGATACCTTTTATTCAGCTCACGAGAGACTTTTCGAAATGAAAGCTTAGATAATAACTTACTATAACCTCTTCATTGTTTGTGAGTTTTCGTAATCTGAATGAAATTATCTGGTAGCGAGAAACTATTACTACTACTACTACTGCTACTGCTACTACTACTACTACTACTGCTACTACTTATAATAATAATAATAATAATAATAATAAATTAATAGTAATAATAATAATAACAATAATAATGATGATGATGATAATAATAATAATAATAATAATAATAATAATAATAATAACAATAATAAAAATAAAAATAAAAATGACTTCCTTCGGTTTACGAGGGGTTTGCTGATCTCAGAGAAAGAAGATATCTTGGCGGATCAGCAGACAACAAGGAAGAAAAGAAATTGTCCTAAATCAATACCAAGGTAAAGTGGGAAGGTGTGAGAATAAAGAGGCAGAGGGTGGTAGGGAGAGGCAGGGAGAGATGGGGAGTAGTAGGGCTAGGTAGACAGTAACAGAGAATGAATAGGACAGGCAGCGAGTGGCAGAGACTGGCAGGAGAAAGAAGGAAGAGGAAGGGAATGACGGAAAGAGGCAGAGTGGCAGGGAATGGTAGTTTTGTCAAGAGGAGGCGGGAACAGGCAGGGAGCGGCAAAGAATGGCAGAAGGCAGGAAGCAGGAATGACAGCGAGTGACAAAATTTAGCAGGGGGAAATTGGAAGCGGCAAGGAGTGGCAGGGGGGAGACAGGTCTAGGTAGGAAGAAAAGGATTTAGCGACACCTAAAGTGACTGGATTAGGAGTCCATCGGAGAAAAAGATAATTGCAGATCGGAGCTAAAAGAGGAACGTGAGACACACTGAATGCAGGAAGCAAAAGAGGAAGGCTAAATATAGGAGAAGAAGGCTAAATAAGAGAGAAGAGAGGAAAAGTATTAAAAACAAGAGCCATCCTAGTGACTGCAAACCTCCGCCAAGACTTGAATATTCTGGATCACTAGATTCAGATCCAGATCAGACGTTGTTATGTGGTAGATTCTATGGAGATATTACCTTGTAATTTTTGTGCAACCATTGTAGGTATTACTTATCTAGTTAGAGGCAATAATGCTGAAATTGCCACGATCCCGCAATGATAAAGAATCCTTTAAAAAATTCCTGGATCAAGATAATGATCCGGATCACCACCAAAATCTAATGGATTATTCCTTGGGCTATACCCTAACCCTCCAAAAATTGTCAGCAAAATTCGTTCATAACTTTTTCAGTTGTCCTGCTAAATGACAAATAGACAAACAGACAAACAAACCAACGCGGGCAAAAACATGACCTGCTTGATGGAGACAACAATAAAACGGAATTATATCGGATGAGAGACAAAAACAGAACGGGGAGAAAAGAGGGAGAAGAGATACAAGAAAGGAAAAACGAGAATGATTTGAATGTGGGAGAAAAGTCACGACTAGGCTGTGCGATTGATCAGGAAAGAAATATTGGTAAAATATAATCACACACACACACACACACACACACACACACACACACACACACACACACACACACACAGATTCACCATCATTTTACCTTTAATGCATCTCTCTCTCTCTCTCTCCCTCTCTCTCTCTCTCTTCTGACCGTCCCTTGAGTCAATATCAGTATCAATATCATGCAAAATAGGGAACTTCATATCCCTGTCTCCCAGCCAGATCCCTACCATATTTTTTGCTCTCTCACCCGTTTTATCTTTCCAGTCCTATGCTGTATCCATTCCCTCATTTTATTACCTCATTGTGTTAGATTTTTGTGTTCGTGTTCCTTCATTCCGTTCAGTAGTCGAATATGATATACTGGTACTGAATATTAGTGTGTGTGCGTGTGTGTTGTCCTAGTACGAGTACTATTACTTTATTTTTCTATTCCTTCACGTATTCCTCTTATAGAAAGATGGTTACATAGCTATGGATAGACTGACAGATGCATTTTTCTTTGTTGCTGGATCCTAGTCAACGTTTTATATTAATGGGATTAGACGTAAGATGCTGCTGATGATGGGTACAATATTATGATACCGGTAATTATTTTGTTGTGGATCTTGATGATGATAAAGATTATAATTGGAACAGGGTCAGGCTAATGATCATTGATCAGAAAGACGATGATGGTGATGATAATAATAATGATAGTGATGACGGTAATGGTGACGACGTTCTTATTATATCTGTATGTTGTATAATTATATTGACTGTATTTTCCTCCAATCACAAGTTTCACTATTTCCCTGATTAGCTGATTCCTCGTTTCACCCGATCTTTCCTTTCATCAATATCTCACTCTCGTTTTCGTACTTTTTCCTTCTCTGTCCTTTGGTTATTTTGCATTCACTTTGGCTTCTTTTCACAATTTGGCTTCAATTCACATGTAATGACCTAATTTTCCTACCTTCTGCTCAGCTCTACATTACCCCCTTTCTCCCCTCTCCAGTTTCTCCTATAATCAGATATTCTTTTCAAGCTTTTCGTCTCCCTATCTTTCGTCTTCTATTCCTCTTGTTCTCATTTTCAGGTGCATTTGTTCTTTTCTCATTGATATCGCATTTAACTGCTTTCCGTTATTCATGTTTTAGCGTTCTTTTTTGTCATAATTTTTTCATGTTTCTAATTTATTTCTTGTTTTACCTTTTACAGCTTCTTCTCTACCCAACTTCTTTATTCTTATTCAAGTCTCTCTCTCTCTCTCTCTCTCTCTCTCTCTCTCTCTCTCTCTCTCTCTCTCTCGTGTATATTACTGCCTTGTCTCCCGTTCTTTGTTCTTCCTCTTCATAGTTATTGCTTATTATTTTCTCCTTATTCTCCTCTGTCTCTACAGTCTCCCGGTTAATAACTCCCATAATACTCTAATAATGGATAATTTTAACAGTTTCAATTCGGCAACTTTCTTTCATTTTTTTCTTTCTTTCTTTTCCTCTCTTTTTCTTAACGCCTGCTGCACCCTTATGGGAGGAGAGGTGTCTTGTAATAAGGGTTAATGAAGGCTATATTGAATCTTCCAAATATAAAAAATCCATTAACCTGAACGAAATCGTTTGTTAATATTACTGCTGATTAACCCAGATTCGTCTGACCGAACAGATTCGCTGGCCACAGGGAAGCACCTGCTTCTGTGGGGCTGTTCTACTGGTACAGTACAGTATATACACCGTTCAGAGGTCCGGAATTCCCTTGCGGTAGACCGCGCCTCACCAGGCTTAGGCCATATTCCTCGGACGGCAAGATGCAAGGAAATATGAGGAGGTTTGGCTCCCAGGTGGATGACGCAGCTGCTCCACTCAGGGTACACATCGCGACCACATATTGGCTTGCGGCCAGTGACCCAGAGTCTGTAGATGGCTGAACATAATATGAAAGAAGTCATCGAGTTGAATAGCTTATTCATTTTCCTCACAGTAAGGAGTAGGCTTATTCCCACACATGATTTTAGACGTTGCATATCAACTTTCCGGGGGGAAAATATATATATATATATATATATATATATATATATATATATATATATATATATATATATTTATATATTAGCAAGTAGAGAAAATCACTAAGTTCAAGGTTTGAGCATAAACGGCCCTGTGACCTCTGCCATGCTTCCATCCATTCTGGAACGAAAAGTTAAGCTCCGACTTTCTTTATCCAGAGACTGGTGAGTCGATGGAGGCTAGAACATTATAGAGTGGAGAGATATGTGGGTCGCTCCCTTTGCCTCTGCTGTCACCTGATGAGGATGTGTGGCAGTGGAGAAAGAGAGAGAGAGAGAGAGAGAGAGAGAGAGAGAGAGAGAGAGAGAGAGAGAGAGAGAGAGAGAGAGAGAGAGAAATGAGTGGAAATGAAAGAGAAAAACGGAACATGTGAAAAATGAAAGTCGAAACGCTTGTGTGGCTGTACATTGATGTATGTGTCAATGTGCTTTGCTGTGATGTGTGTTGTGGGTGAGGGATGAAATATTGCAATCCAGGTGGGTTTAGGTGTAATATATCGTTGTGTTTATGTTACACTGTAATTCATTGGTAGGACGCTCTGTGTTGGCGAGTTCCGAATGGTTGTGTGGTTGTAATACACTGGTGGGAAGCTCTGTGTAGGCGGGTTACGTATGGTTGTTTGGTTGCAATACACTGGTGGGAAGCTCTGTGTAGGCGAGTTAAGTATGGTTGTGTGGTTGAATACTGGTGGGAAGCTCTGTGTAGGTGAGTTACGTATGGTCTGGTGGTTGCAATACCCTGGTGGGAAGCTCTATTTATGTGAGTTACGAATGGTTGTGTGGTTGAATACTGGTGGGAATCTCTGTGTAGGTGAGTTATGTATGGCTGTGTGGTTGCATGTATGTACAGCTGTATATACAGGGCTGTGGGCTCTACATTATATATACTTAGATGCAGATTTTGGTGCTATGTCTGTAGTGTAGTATGTATCTATGTATGTTGATGGACAAATATAGTGCAGGTATGCATATTATCCCTTCTACTATGAAGTCTTATGTATTATATTCGCGTTACTAGCAGTGTGCTTTATTAATCTTTGGAGACATTTTCCGGACTCTAGACGCTCGATACAGCCTTCCTTTAACACTCATCACTGCTAGTAATTAACAGAAATGCTTGACGATATCAAGAATAAAGTGAATGTTCATAAATGTGTGTATGTGGCCTCTATTTGTAAGCACACACACACACACACACACACACACACACACACACACACACACACACACACACACACAGTCTCTCTCTCTCTCTCTATACTGTATAGTGGTCGGTGGGGACGCTCACCATCCACTCACTCGATGTAGCGCTGCTGTCGGGTGTCTGCCCTTTCCTCTCCTCCATCCTTCTTTCCTTCCATCCTCTTCTGTCTTCCTTTACTTCATTCTTTCCTTGACCTTCTGCCTACGTGTAACTTTACACTTCCTCTTCTGTCTTTCATTCCTTCATTCTTTCCTCTTCCTTCTGCCTGTGGGTGACTCTACACTGAGTGACAAGCCAAATGGTTTCTTGTATATCAGGAAACCATTTAATACGCTGGGTGGTAATCATATAACCAAATTTTGGCGCCTGGTGGTTTAGTGAGTAATTATTGCGCTCCAATCGGATTGAGCCGGTGAAGATTTATATCCAAGGGGTGGTTGGGGTTGATTGCTCATGTAATGCCACACAGGGATGAGAGAGGCTGGTCACTCTCATCTTCAATCTCGGGACCAACTGCTTAGCCCCGGACTCCTACGCTCCTCATGGGGCAAAGTAGGATTGGATGATGGATATATATATATATATATATATATATATATATATATATATATATATATATATATATATATATATATATATATTGTTACGGAACAGAGAAAACTGTCCCGCAAAGTTCCAGGTTCAAAACAAAAGAGTTAGGTAAAATTACAAGTTAAAGTTTAATGCTCAAACTAACAACAAAACATTCAGGACTCAAAAGGATAATGTAATGGCAAAAAAAAAAACAGGTTAAATATATGGTTAACTGCAATAGCCTCTATTAACACGAAATTAGCAAGAGTAAATTTATATAAGTCAGCCCTGATAAAATGAGAGAACCGGCTAATGCTCAGTTAATGCAAGATATATTATTACAGATACAAAATATTATTACTACTGGCTGACAGTAAAACATTACATTAATCACAAAAACCTTACCAGGCCTACGAATCAACACCCTGTGCTACACAGTACAAGAAAAAATGTAACAACACCCATACTCAAATTACACAGCAGCTAGATGGTTGGAGACTTCATGAGCACTAACAAAAATAATAACAACTGTACAGGGGAGGACAGAGATGTGAACAAAATGAGTAGATCTAAGTGGCAATTAATGCAGAGACTGAGCTCATTATATAGGGGCCGGCAGAGTTTGATACAACTTGTAAGAAGGACGCGCAAATGAAGCCATAGGGGACAATGAGTTGACAATCCTGCTCTGAACAACAGAAAGAACGACTTAATCTACTATAAGGGAGGAGGAGGGGAGTGAGGTAGAACACGCACTATGGAAGCCACGAGGCGAATCGTGATCAAACATGCAGCATACTGTACGTTAGAATTATACAAAGGATGATGAAATCATAGGCTATGTAACACCTCCCCACAAAGAAAAAGAAATTTACAAAGGAAATTTCTTATTACTCTAAAACAATCTGTCTAAAGTCTAGATAAGCAATCTGCAATAACATTTTCTTTCCCCATGATATGTTGTATGTCTAATGAATACTCCTGAAGAAGTAGACTCCATCTTGTCAATCTCTGATTTTTATCTTTAAACTTACTAAGGAATTTCAGTGGGTTATGATCGGTATAAATGACTATGGGGTCAAAACCAGAACACAAATAAAATGAAAAATGCTGTAAACCCAAAATCAAGGCCAAAAGCTCTTTCTCAATAGCTGAGTAGTTCTTTTGAGGTGGAGTGAACTTCTTACTGTAATAAGATACAGGGTGTTCAATACCCTGATCATCCTCTTGCAGCAAAACAGCCCCAGCTCCTATATCACTTGCGTCAACAGTCATCTTAAAAGGCTTAGCAAAATTTGGAGTAGCGAGCACGGGCTGACTTAACAGGATAGCTTTAAGTTTACTGAAAGAGGATTCACAGTTATCGGTCCAGACAAATTTAACTCCCTTTTTCAGTAGGTCTGCAAGTGGTAATACAAGAATTGAAAAGTTAAGAACAAATCTCCTGTAATAACCTACCATTCCCAAAAATCTTTGTAGCTCTTTCCTACTTTTAGGTCTGGGAAGATCACTTATAACCTGAACCTTAGCTCCTGGTGGTGGAAATGGAGTTCCCCCGAGCTAAGCCCTGTATTGGACTATATAGCCCCGCTAGGGTTACAGGAGGGAGCTACCCCTCCCGGCACGGCAGCCCGGGCGAGGCTCGAACTTGCAATCCCCCGATTACAAGTCCAGCGCGCTACCACTGTGCTACCGCGCCCCCTAGCTCCTGGTGGTGCAACATGTCCATCACCAATTACGTACCCAAGGTACTGAACTTTAGCTTGACCAAACTCACACTTTGATAAATTAGCTACAAGATTAGCCTGAACCAAACTCTCAGGAAATTTACTGACATGGCATAGGTGATCTTTTCAGTTGTCACTGAAGATTAATACATCATCAATATAAACAACACACCCTGCCAAACCCTCTGTTACAGCATTCATGAGCTTCTGAAATGTGGCTGGTGCATTCTTCATACCATATGGCATTTCAGAACATGCAAAAGTCTTTCTTAGTGTTACAAAACATGAGATCTCCCTAGCACGTTCAGTCATAGGTACTTGCCAGTATCCCTTTAACAAATAACACTTACTTATGTACCTAGCCTTTCTGATCTTGTCTATGCAATCTTCCACGTGAGGGAGAGGGTAAGTGTCTGTTTTGGTTATCTGATTAACACGTCTGTAGTCGATGCAAAGCCGCTGTGACCCACCTGGCTTAGGGACTCGAGTGACAGGAGAACTCCACTCGCTCTGACAGGGCTCAATCATCTTGTGGTCCAACAGGTAGCCAAGCTCCTTCTGGATGAGAGGAACTTTCACTGGGTTCACACGGTAAGGAGGCAGTTTAATTGGCTTTGCGTCTCCAACATCGACATCATCCATCAACACAGTGGTTCTTCCTGGAGTGGCACAGAACACTTGCGGGTACTCCTGCAGCAATGCCGAAAACTCCTGCCTTTCCTCGGGAGGTAGATGAGAAAGCTTAGAGTGGAGATCATTCATGATATCAGGATTCTTCCCCAAACTATCACTCAGGCTCATGCTGCATGGGAGAACTTCACTTGCAGACTCGGGTGGAATGGCTACAGTGCAGACTGGGTTATTTTCGTCCCGCCTGTGATATAACTTTATCATGTTGATGTGACAAAGTTGCTTGTTCTTTCTACGATCTGGTGTGGCGATGACATAGTTGAGTTCACTGAGTTTCTTCTCCACGAAATAAGGACCACTAAACTTGGCTTGAAGAGGTTGCCCATGCACCGGTAGCAGAATCAAAACCTGATCTCCTGGCTGAAAGTGGCGTAACCTGGACTTCTAATTATACCAAGTCTTCATCTTCTCCTGAGCAGCTCCTAAATTCTCTCTCGCCAGCTGTAAAGCAGTGGACAGCCGTTCTTTGAACTTCATCACATACTTCAGCAGGTTGACGTCATCTTCCTCCGACAGCCAGCATTCCTTGAGTAGCTTAAGGGGTCCTCTTACTTCATGGCCAAACAGTAGTTCAAAGGGTGAGAAGCCCAGTGATTCATTTGGAGATTCTCTTGCGGCAAATACAACGAATGGAAGACCTTTATCCCAGTCTTTCTGATGTTCCAAACAGTATTTCTTGATCATCGATTTGAGTGTTTGATGATATCTCTCCAACGCTCCTTGGGTCTGGGGATGGTAAGCTGAAGACGTGATCTGGGTGATGCCCAACTCTTTCAGAGAGTGCTTGAAAACATTTGACATGAAATTACTTCCCCGGTCTGACTGTACCTCCTTGGGCAGACCAAACTTGGTGAAGAACCCTAGCATTTCCTTAACCATGTTCTTTGCTGAGATATTTCTAAGTGGAATGGCTTCAGGATAACGAGTAGCTATATCAATCACGGTCAACACATAAGAAAATCCTGAAGAAGTCTTAGGAAGAGGGCCCACAATATCCACCAACACACGGGTGAATGGCGCCTCAAAAGGAGGAATGGGAACTAGAGGTGCAACCTTTTCGGTCTGATTACACTTCCCCACAACTTGACAGGTGTGACAAGACTTACAATACCAGGAAACATCCCTGAAGATACCTGGCCAGCAGAAGTGTTTCAAAATGCATGCCACAGTCTTCCTCACTCCAAGGTGTCCTGCCAAACTGGAATCATGAGCCACTCTAATGATATCCTGCCTACAAACACGAGGGATGTCAACTTGATGTACAACCTCCCATTCACAGTCGGCTGATGCTGTTGGGGGTCTCCACTTCCTCATAAGTGCTCCTGACTTTATGTAATAACAAGTAGAAGCACCAGCTGACTCTTCTTCACTGCAAGCAGAGTTAGCTAGACCTTTCAACACTGGGTCAGCAACCTGCAACTCAACCAACTCTTGACGAGACAAATTATCAACAATATGGGGTACTGCCTCATCTGGTGAGTGGTCCAAATTACCGAGAAAAGTGTCAGCTACGATAACATCATCATCATCATTATCCTCTAAGTCACCAGTAACTTTAGACTTAGCCCTAGTGACAGCACATGCAGAGAACACATCAGGGACATTACAATCCTGGGTCACAGCCACTGGCTCACTAGACAACTGAGGAGCTGGACACTTGACTTCCACCAATATCATTTCCAAGTAAGAAAGTTACACCTGACATTGGGAGTGTCTCAACCAACCCAACCATAACGGAACCATTAGCAAAACCAGACTTTAAATTCACTCTGCACAGAGGGACAGAGAAGTAATTATTCCCTACACCTTGTAAGATTACCGTTTCATCAGAGGAATTAACATTAGAGCCTAGAACACTGGTCAGCATAAGGGATTGGCAAGCACCTGTATCACGATATATTTTAACTGATTTCCTGTCATTACTGTCCAGAGGACTGACAAAACCATCAGACAGGAAATTAGCACATGAACTCTTGAGAGTGTCACCCACATTACTGCTCAAAAGAGGAGCTTCATCATGAGAATTTAATTTACCCCTCAAAGCAGGTTCAGTTAACTCAGTTAAAGAATTCTGGGAGCTCTCAAGGGTGGACACTAGACCAATTGACTGAATATTTAAAGACTCCTTTTTGTTCACATCACGCTGTCTCCTGAAACATTTCTCCGTAGTATGACCAAGCTTACTACAATAAGTACACTTACTTTTCTGAAATCTAGAGGTGGAGCTGGTATTTACTTCCTGAGAAACATCATCTTTATTCTCTTTCCTGTTACCTGTACTCTGAGTAGAGGCAACGTACTTACTCTCAGCTTTCCTTTTTTCTTTAGAATATCTCTTGTGAGTGAGAACATATTCATCAGCTAAAACTGCAGCATCAGACAAATTATCTATTCTTTTCTCATCAAGATATAGGCTTACATCTTTATTAATACACCTTTTGAAGTCCTCCAGCAAAATCATCTGCTTAAATTTATCAAAATCAGAATGCACATTCTTAGAATTTAACCACTGCTCTAACAGATCTTCTTTGATTTTTGCATACTCAACATGGGATTGCTTATCTTGCTTGTAAGTTGTCCTAAATTTTACTCTATAAGCTTCAGGAACAAGCTCATAGACCTTAAGAATCAAGCTCTTAACTACATCATAATTATCAGACTGATCCTGAGGCAAAGATACATAAGTTACTTGAGCTTTAACGGTGAGAACAGTTTGAAGGAGTACTGGCCAATACTTTTTGGGCCAATTACCTGTAGCTACCCTCTCAAACAAGTGAAAATACTTTGTTAAATCAGAGTCATTAAAAGGAGGGACAAGTTTAACATTTTTAGCCACATCAAAATCATCAGAGTTAGATGATCCAGTTCCACCTTGTTTCATGCGATACTCATGGTCTGCCTGAATCCTAGCAATTTCAACTTGTGCCTGAGCCTCCTTAACACGAGCCTCCTGCAGGGCTAGCTGTAACTTAGCTAATTCAATCTGCGTTTGCTCATTTGGAGGAGTTACATTAAACAAGCTTTCATTAATCATGTCAACAATTTGATCTTTAGAATGATGAGAGCAAACAACAATTCCCAATAGTTGAGCAACAAGCTTAAGTTCATTCTTTGTTCTGTTGTCTACATCACACACTGTTTGCACATCTGACAAAAAATCTTTGGCTTCATCAAGCGTAGTAATAGTAGACATCATGAATAAATCACAGTCACAAAATATCAAGCAATATCCTTATGATAATATCCTGAATATCCTGATAAGAGGTCGCCAAATTTATGTTACGGAACAGAGAAAACTGTCCCGCAAAGTTCCAGGTTCAAAACAAAAGAGTTAGGTAAAATTACAAGTTAAAGTTTAATGCTCAAACTAACAACTAAACATTCAGGACTCATAAGGATAATGTAATGGCAAAAAAAACAGGTTAGATATATGGTTAACTGCAATAACCTCTATTAACACGAAATTAGCAAGAGTAAATTTATCTAAGTCAGCCCTGATAAAATGAGAAAACCGGATAATGCTCAGTTAATGCAAGATATATTATTACAGATACAAAATATTATTACTACTGGCTGACAGTAAAACTTTACATTAATCACAAAAACCTTACCAGGCCTACGAATTAACACCCTGTGCTACACAGTACAAGAAAAAATGTAACAACACCCATACTCAAATTACACAGCTGCTAGATGGTTGGAGACTTCCTGAGCACTAACAAAAATAATAACAACTGTACAGGGGAGGACAAAGATGTGAACAAAATGAGGAGTAGATCTAAGTGGCAATTAATGCAGAGACTGAGCTCATTATATAGGGGCCGGCAGAGCTTGATACAACTTGTAAGAAGGACGCGCAAATGAAGCCATAGGGGACAAAGAGTTGACAATCCTGCTCTGAACAACAGAAAGAACGACTTACTCTAATATAAGGGAGGAGTGGGGGAGTGAGGTAGAACACGCACCATGGAAGCCACGAGGCGAATCGTGATGAAACATGCAGCATACTGTACGTTAGAATTATACAAAGGATGATGAAATCATAGGCTATGTAATAATATATATAAATATATAGATATATATATATATATATATATATATATATATATATATATATATATATATATATATATATATATATATATGTATGTATGTAGGAGCCTCTGTGGTACAGTGCAAAGTGTGTGTTTTCGTACACTGGAGAGCGAGGGTTCAAGCCCTGTCAGGGTAATGAACTTTGGAAGCGTTCTTCTGGCATGTACTGCTTTGGCGGACACCAGGGGCTTGTGGTTGAACCAGTGTCGCATACTGTAAGTATGCTTGCATCCAGTCGGCTAGCACGGGCCGATTACACTTGGTTCATAGACTACACACAGATCCAAAGCCACTACAACACTACAATCACACTTACAAGAACATCTCACCCTTCATATAATCTCTACCAGACAACCTAAGCCACTTTGTAGAGATACATTGGCTGTATCGTCCCCACTTCGGTCGGGATAGGCCGGTCCTGCAGTGGATACTCGAACGGTTGATGATGATATATGTATGTATGTATGTACTGTATGTATATCATCATCATCATCATCATCAATATGAGCCATTACAAGTCCACTGCTGAACAAAGGCCTCCCCCAACTTTCTCAACGAATTCCTTGTATGAGACAATCTCTGCCACGTTTTCCCTGCAAATTCCTCTATCTCATCTCTCCAACTCCTGTCTGGCCTTTTTCTGCTACGCTTACAATCTCTTGGTGTCCAGTAAGCCAGCCTCCTGCTTCATCGGTTATCTCTTACTCTTGCTACATGGCCTGCCCACCTCCATTTCTGTTCTTTTATAACTTCTATAATATCTTTGACTTTAGTCTGCTGTCTCACCCACGTTGATATTTTCCTGTCCCTTAAAGATATTCCCAACATTTACCTTTCCGGCTGAAGAGTCACACTATCGTGACCACGAAATAGGATACAAAAACCCACAATGGCAGTGGTTTTTGTATCCTATTTACCTTTCCATTGCCAGTGTGGGTTTTTGTATCCTATTTACCTTTCCATTGCTTTCTGAGAACGGATTAGTTTATTTTCCATCGATTTTGTTAGTTTCCATGTATCACAGCCGTATGTCAAAGCTGAAATTATACATTCGTTATATATTTTTCCTTTCATACATATTTGTAAGCTGCTTCTCATAATGTCTTTATGTTTATCGAAAGCTTTTCATCCAACTGTAATGAGTTTTATTATTTCGCTGTCATGGTCTTTCGTTAGTGTTAGTATTTGCCCCAAGGAACTGTACTCCTCGACTTCTTCAAGAATTTCGTTGCCCATGCTGATGACACTCTTTGGCGTATGTGGATTAAATATTGCATCAGTTTTACTCCGGTTCATCTTTAGCCCTGCTTTGAGACTTCCTCTGTTCAGGTCGCTTAACATTTCTTTGCAATATCTCTCCTGTTTCTGAGATTAGGACAATATCATCTGCAAATCCATCTCCATCTATGTTTACCACTTCATTCTCCCAGTCTAGCTTTCTGAAAATACTTTCTAGGTATGTTGCACATAATTTTGGTGAAATTGTATCTCCCTGACGCACGCCCTTCTCAATCTTCATTTTTTCCGAATCTTTATGTAATTTAACTGTGGCAGTTCCTTCATTACACTCATATATGTTCTCGAGCAGTTTTACAATGTTCTCATTTACTCCTTGTCCCCGCAATGAATTTATAATTGTTGTGTTCCACTGAGTTGGAAACCTTTTCGTACTCAACAGAACCTAAGCACAGTGGTTTCTTATATTTTATATTTTTCTCAATTAGCTGAATCATTGTGTGTAGATGATCAGTAGTCGAATACCCGCTTCGAAATCCTGCCTGCTCACGAAGTTGGTTTTCTTCCAAATGTGTTATTATTCTATTCCTAAGGACTTTAGCGAAGAGTTTGTAAATGACTGATAATAAAATAAAGGGTCGATATTTACCGAAATCTTTTGAGTCACCTTTTTTTTTTTTTCTTTTTTTGTAAAGTAAACTAACCTTCGCATGATACCATGGTTTGGGAATTTTCTTGTCTTTTATATACAGAATATATAAGAAAAGCGAGCCTGTTTTGTACTCCTACTCCTTCATCCAATAGTATATCTGCTACTACCCCATCCTCTCCCAGAGCCTTCCCTCATATTTTAAAGAGAAATATTTACTTCGCCTGGTGTTACCTCATGTATTTCACTTGTGTCAAATGAAAAGTTAGCTATTGGTACTACGGTCTTTGATGCATACAGTTCTTTGTAAAATTCTTAAACTCTCTTCACCATCTTATCTTTGCATTTAATGACTTCATAATTTTTGTCGTTCATTGATATAATGTGCTACTTTCCTAGTGCCATTTTACTTCGGACCTGGTTTCAGACTTTTTCCTTTTTTGACGGTTTCTTTCATCTGATCTATGTTTCTTTTTTATTTTTTTGTCTTCTCTTTGCCTCTTGTGATATATATATATATATATATATATATATATATATATATATATATATATATATATATATATATATATATATGTATATGTATGTATGTATGAATGTATATGTGCATACACAAGCCGGTAGGCAACGATGACCAGCTTTAACCCCTTAACCGCGGGGCGTCACTTTCGTGACGCTTGGGAGCAAGGGATCATACCGCGGGGCGTCGCTTTTGTGATTCTGTGTTATTTTGAATTCACCCGGGCTTCCAAGTGGGGGTTTGTATCATCTATCAGTACTGCCAATGTCCAACACTAGTCAGCACTCCTAATCTCATCTGTACTCCCATCCATTGTTGACAATTTAGCCATTTCTCCCCGTTCTTGACTCCCCTCCCTACCCCCCCTCCATTACCCTATCCTCTCGCCTGCCCGGCCATGCTACGCTAAGTAAATCTTCTCTGGAATTTTTCACTGATTTCATCCATTGAAATAAGCCCTATGTCGTATTCTTATACCAAATAATATATACAAGAAAGAAATAAGGTAAGTGAGAG
The DNA here is from genome assembly GCF_032717465.1 of Coenobita brevimanus. Taxonomy (NCBI): domain Eukaryota; kingdom Metazoa; phylum Arthropoda; class Malacostraca; order Decapoda; family Coenobitidae; genus Coenobita; species Coenobita brevimanus. The sequence continues at coordinate 31,059,777 of NC_136960.1, read as the reverse complement.
TGCCATACACCTGGAATTGGCTAATTATCACCTGACAACACCTCACGTGCACTCGTTCGCTAATTTTCGCTGTTTTTTTCCCCTTGAAATATGCCGTATAATCTATTTTCGTAATAAATATACATGTAAGGAGGGAAGGGAGAAGCCTAAGTGATATTTACATTCACCTGGAACTACCTAATTTATAATGTATTGTCTAGATTTCCTGCCAATCATATCAGTGCTACACAAAGCTGTTTCAAGATTTAACATTGGTAGCTCTGATTATATATCTCCTAAGTAGGCCTCTAATTTTTTTTCGTAATAAATATACATGTAAGGAGGGAAGGGAGAAGCCTAAGTGATATTTACATTCACCTGGAACTACCAAATTTATAATGTATTGTCTAGATTTCCTGCCAATCATATCGGTGCTAGACTTAGCTGTTTCAAGAAGTAATATTGGTAACTCTGAATAACCCCTAAACAGGCCTCCAGGCTGGCTCTGCGTTATCAGTTTACTCTCATCTTCCGAAGTGAGGGGACGTATGTTTCTTCTTGCTGACTTCAAGGCCTTTTTTCACCCCCATGCAAATGGCTCTGTGACCTTTACCCCCTACTAAACCTCGTGTGGAAAGAGGTAAAGGGCTGACAATTGATAAAAGAGTGACTACGATCTTTCTATTGAGTAAAACAGTGCAAGTGGAATTGTAAATAATGTGTAAATAATGTGTAAACAGCAAGTGAAAGTAATGAATGTAAATATACGTGAACAATGGAAAATAGTTTTATAAGTTATTTCAAGTGACAGTGCACAACACAGTGTAAATAAAATAGAAATGTAAATAACGTAAATAAAATAGAGAACGTAAATAGAAATGTAAATGAGTAGTATTATAAGAATACGAGTATATACCCTAGGAGTAATGAAAGTGAAAGTTTCACTCTAGCATGTCTGAATGCTATGAGTTATGAGAGTGAAGATGAAAGTGACATTCACTCTCAATGCCAGTATACAGGACGAGAAAGTGAATGCTACGTATTTTACTGAAAGAAATTGAATCCCTACAGTGACAATAAACTAATACTACTGAAGGAAACTTATGGATAAAGACTGTAGATATATATAAGTGTTATATAGTAATAGAAATATAAAGTGTGAGGGGTTTTATGAATAATAAATGACAGAGTAACAAAAGCGAACTAGTGCCAGTGCGACGATCAGACGCGCTCGTAATTTCCATTGCTTTCACAGTGTTTTTTTTTTTAGTATGGATCCCAAACTACTTGAAAATTGTAGAATAGTGTTTATAGTGTTTGTATCTGGCTGTGGTAATCATATTATGGGTTGTCAGGAAGTGTAAAGTGGAGACTTCGTTACCCTACTTCAGAGGTCTCCACAAGTTCTACGGTAACAGACGAAGGCTCAACAATCATTCCAGGAGAAAGCTGAAGGTATGTGCCATAAGCGTATGTAATTTTATTATTCTAGGACTAATAACTGATTTTTGGCAAATATTTTTTGAGAGTCTGTCGGAGCCCAAATAACCCCGCGGCACACGCAAGTCATTGGTAAACAAGCCCGCGGTGTAGGGGTTAAGTGGACCAAGCTTTGTCAGCGACCGGAAGTAAGTTTCGACACTAAAAGTCATTTCCGTATGGAGGTACTCCAGTGCAACATTCCACCCAAGAATCATGGCCCTGGCATTTCGAGCTAGCAAGGTGGTAATTTTAGTTCTCTTCATAATTTCTGCACTTGATGACCTCTGATCCCTGACCTGGAGGATATAGGTCATGCATGTACGAAGCATACTTGTAGTACTCATTAACGTCTCTAAGCATGCAAAGTTTCATTTGATTCTATTCACCCACTGTGGAGCTAGGGAACTTGAAATTCGCAAAATGGCTCACCAGAGGTACAACTAGATGACGCTGCCATCGACTGGAAGTAAGTTTCGACACTAAATATCATTTGTGCATGAAGGCACTCCATTGCTACATTCCTTCCCAGAATCACGTCCCTGGCTTACCTTCGGAGCCTTAGCATTTTGCGCTAGCACAGTCGTGATTTTAGCTATTTTTACTGTTTTCACATTTGATGACCTTTGACCCCTGACCTGGCCAATGTAGCACATAGGTGTACCATAGAAAGTTGTAGTACAAGTCAATATCTATAAGCAAGCAAGCTTTCATTCAATTTCACCCAGCCACTGGGGAACTAGGGACACATTTTTAAAAATCGTTACTGGTTGCTGCGGACGCTGAGGCCAATCTTCGCAGGGTTGCCGCATGAAAACTAGAGGAGAGAGGGGAAAAATGGATGGCACACTTCCAATAGTGAATACCCTCAAGATTATGCCTAAGGGTTTCGGCCGTTGCTGGGCAACGGGTAGTTGCCGATACACACACACACACACACACACACACACACACACACACACACACACACACACACACATTTGTTCAGGCATTTCCCCATTTTTGCTCTGGGTCCTCAGACTCATCTCCATCCCCAGGAAACTTCACAAGCTTCCTTCGGGAAGTACACGGCCCAGGTTAAGACCACTGATATGGTCTCTTTTTGAGAAGAGATACTGTATCCTCATTGAACAAATAACAGTAAGCCCGTTCTCTGAGACCCAGCACGAATATAAGGCGCACAGACCTCTTAAGGTGGCGCAGTAAAGGGGCTGTTGGAGTTCGAGTATGGCATTTGGTGGGTTAGAATTTCTGTTGATTCAGTTTTAATATCTTGGGTCACAAATCATTCTGTCTCTGTCTGTCTGTCTGTCTGTCTGTCTGTCTGTCTCTCTCTCTCATCCAAATATTCTCACAGTGTCAGTATTTGACAACCTTTTAACTGACTAACTTTACTGTCCGGTAAAGGGAAGATATTGTGTCAGTTTCTTCCAGACCGGATGAGCATGACTACAACCTGTTTTTGGAGTGAAGTTGTCTCTGCCCCAAACTTCCTCCTGTTATATATATATATATATATTGTATTGTATTCTTACATACACACACACACACACACACACACACACACACACACACACACACACACACACACACACACACACAAAATGAGTGCGCGCGCGCGTTGGTATGTGTGTGCGTATCAGAATGAAAAGCTCTGCTTGATAGGATGCGGAGCTCGAAAGAGCAGTGAAAAAAAATGTACTAAAATTGACGATTCTGGAAACAAGAAAAGAATTCAAATGGAAGAGGAACAGACTGAATATAAGGTACACACAAAGGTAGACAAATAAAAAGGGAAAAAGATAAACGTGGATGCTTGAAGACTAGTGCATGTAATATTTCCATGAGAATAGGAAATTTTTCTTAGAGAAGTGTAAAAATATACAGTAGAAAGGAAAGCGAAAAAAATATAATGAGAAGGACTTGAGTTGGAGAAATCTGTTAAGTGGATGTTGACTGAGGATCAGGCAGACAAGAGTATTTTTTATGTTGATAAATGGGAATGATGAGGGCAGAGTGGTAGTATCCGTGATCATCAGAAATTACAAATGCTGTCACGCTGTTGAAGAATGAGAAGGCAATAGGTGTTGATGAGGTGTATGTAAAGGTGACTGAGTGTGGTGATGAGTGGGAGTGTTGGAAATGTGCCAGGAAAAATTAGTTGATTGGAAACGAACCAGCGGGGTGGATATATGCTGTGATGGTGCCTCTTCAAAAGGAAAGGTGTTCTGTTAAATAAAATGGTATAAACTTCCTGAGGGTTGTAGGGAAGGTGTTTGGAAGAATAATGATAGAAAAGTTATGGAATATTTTGGACTGGCTTTTGAGTGGTGAAAGGGGGGGGGGAGGTTAAGTGTGGTAGGTGATGTGTGGATATTATTATCGCAAGGCATCTAGATGAGAAAGCGAGATGAATTGTAAATTACAGTATATATGACGTTTGTGGAGCTGGAAAAAGTCTACGGCAAGGTCAATGGAGAGAGATTATAGAAGGTGTTAACCGTATATGTGAAGTACAGATAGATAGCTACTGGACGCAGTATTAAATGCAATATTTAACAGCGACTCAGTCAGGGAAGAACATTAGTTGCATAAAAAACCTGCGATGTTGTGGTATTTTTTGTTCTGGATGAAAAGAAATTAACTGGTAATGTTTCTATTACTCAGCCATGAACATGTTTAAATTGGGAATAGAAAGTAAACATTTAATCAAGTAACTTAAGTGTTATTACTGTACTGCATTACTGTCCAGCACATTCCTGAAAATTTTTTTCCATATGTTTACAACCCTGTTAAATAAAAAGTACTTTGCCTTAGCAGTATGGAAACATATGCCAGTAATTTATAATCATTACCACTAGTGCAATATGATCAGTCTTGTGTGATATGCTTATCATTCTCGTCCTCTGAAAAATTTTGTAGAGTTGAATCAGATCCCTTCATAGTCTGAATTGTCATAATTCAGGCAGTTTTTTTTTTTTTTTAAATTGTCTCTTGCGTTTCTTGCCCAAAATTAGAATGTTGTTTTTGTCACATCACTTTATTTTCTTTAAGTTGTTCGTATCTTTTTAAAAAACAGGGTGGCCAAAACTAAACTACATGCAGCACTACAGGGACTGTTTTACTAATAAACTGTAGAAGCTTTTTTGAAATCAAACATTCTACCCAATAATCCAGTTAGTTTGTTAGTGTCCAATACTAAATGCTCACTTTAATTTGGTTTTAAATAATTTGTTGTGAGTACTCCTCAATATTGTGCTTGGTATACATCATCGGGTTGAGTATTAGTCATGGTAGTTAACTTTATTACGCTTCGTTTCAGATAGTTTGAACTTTCCATTAACAGTATTAGAAGTAATTTGCCATGTATGAGGTCCCTTGAACAGACTATCAGTGTCCCTCTGAACTGTTAATGTCAAGGTATATCTACTCACCATTTTTAAAAACAAATTTAGAGATTTCATATCATTTAGTTATTAGTAATAGAATCAAAATGGACTGGCTGCCCACCTTGAACCTGTTGGAATGCTACTTGTAACAAGAAAGCGATCTGAATCTTTTCCGTTAATTATGAGCCAGGTATTGATCCACTTTAGCACACTGCCACCTAGATCACGAATATTAAGTTTGTGATTTTTTTTTTTTAATGGATTTTGTAAGTCTAATTATACTACACTGATGTATTTTTCTTTACCATACATGTCGATGATATCAGTACAATGTCAAACGTTTTAGTAAGACAATTAAATGTTGCAGAAATTGTGCTGCTTCTTTGATGACATGTTTTTGTACTAAATGTTTGCTTACTCTCTTAGGGTTTCCAAGAGCTGATGTTAAACTAATTGAGTGGTAATTTCCGAGTTGTGATTTCGAACTCTATTTCCATATTGGAGTTGCATCTGATAGTTTCCGGTAATGAGAAACAGGGCTACTTCTTAATATGTTCAAAATTTTATTTATTTATTTATTTTTTTAATTCCTTGGTTGCTCTGAAACTACTGATAATATTCCATATGACCTATGAGGTTTGAGCATCTGACTTACACTGACTGCAGGCAGGACGTCTGACTTATTATGATAATGTTATGTCATTAATTACATTACTTGCTGTGCTTCCAGCTATGTTACCTTCCGCTAAGCATATGAAGGAGGATGAAAGAATCGAACCGAAATTGTCCACAGCCGGTACAGATGCGAAGAAAAGCCAATCGTGGTTGTTTATTGTCTTTTTGCTACTTATGTAACAAAACATATCTGTGGAGTTTGATTTACCGATGCAGCGATTATGCACACGAAGGTTTTAATTGTTTTCTTTATATTAACCAGTTTATCCTTTCAACAAAGTTGTTAAGTTTCTTTTTAATCATCTAATTATTCTTGTTTCTGGTTCAGTGCAGGCAATGATAAGGAACAGGTATTTTTGGAAGTTAAATATTCACTGCAAGGCAGTATTGTGATCATACTCCAACATATGGAATTATCGAAGTGAAGCCTGGACCATACTGGAAGCACACAAGTCAAGAAAAAGTAGTAAAAATGAGTTATTTGAGAGGAGCTTGTGGAAATACACTGACAGATTGGCAGTCAAACGAGGAAGTAAAGAAGCACTTTGGTGGTGCTGTGGATGTGACTGAAATCGGCAGGAAAAATTATGTGAATTGGTCTGGCTTCGCGGAGAGGATGAAGAATAAAAGACTGCATAGAAGCGTGTATGAGGGTGAGGTAGGGGGTGGGAGATAGGAAAGGTGAGACAGAGGATGAGATGGAGGGATTAAGCTGAGAGGTATGTGACAGTGGAGGATGCTCATTGGAGAGAAGGCAGCCAAATGGTTGAGGATAGGGCGTCATGGAGGCGATTTGTTTGTAGTCACCTCTTACACGATAAAGGGGTCTGGTTATAGAAAGGCAAACAGATTATACATATCATTATCTATTTGCTAAAGGACAGTTCTGTTTAATACAATATCCTTTGGAATGAAAAGGAAAGAAAGGGGAGAGAAGGGTAGGAGAGAGAGAGAGAGAGAGAGAGAGAGAGAGAGAGAGAGAGAGAGAGAGAGAGAGAGGAGGGGGGGTAATACAAAGAAAGGAAAGATACACAGAAGGGGAAAAAGGATAGGGAAGGTAAATGAGAAAGAGAAGACGGGAAGAAAAAGTTTTAGGGCAAAAGAAAAAATAAGAGAAAAAAGAGGCGGAGGAAAGTGAGGAGGAAGGAAAAGATAGAGAATGGGAACTAATATCGCCAGGAAGGAAATAGGAGAAAAGAAAGAAAGGTGGGAAAATAAAATAAAAATGAAGGAGCAGTGGAAAAGAAAGGCCTGGGAGAACTAGGTACATGAGGGAGAATGAAAAGGCAAAAAAGAAAAAGGGTAAAGAGGAAAAAGAAGCGCAGAAGAAAGATAGGAAGGAAAGAAAAAGGATGGAAAGAGAGGAAGGGAAGAACACGAAAGAATAAAGAAATGAGGGCAGATGAAAGTAGGAAACAGAGATCACAATAATGGAGAGAAGCATGGAAGAGAAATGAAGGGAAGAGTGAACGGAAAATAGAGGAAGAAAAGAGAATGGAACTGAAGGAAAAAACAAGGAAGAGAAAGGAAGGAGAAAGAAAACGGTAATCAAGTGAGAAGAAGCAAGTAAGAGAAGGAATGTAAACGCAGAGGGCGGAAGGGGTTGTTTCCAGGGAGGCAGATGTGGAAGGAGAAATAGAAGAAGGAATAGCAGGGATCACGGAAACGAATGTCCGGAATCAAGGGCGCGGCCGAGTGAATTATCTGAACAGGACGACAACGAGAATCAGGAACCAGGAACAGTGCAGAGAGAGGGATTTGTTGAGCGTCATATTTGGAGAAGGGAGGTAAGTAAAAGTGAGGAGGAAGGGAATGAAATGAGAGGAACTGAAAGGAAATATTAGAAGAAGAAACTGATGTACGGAATGAGTGTGAGAGTGAGAAGAGAGAAAAGGCGATACCTCAGTAGATGTTTAGGGGAAGGAAGGAATTATGGTTCGTCAGTGTTAACCTGACAGAGATTTTCGAGTGTTTTCCCCTCTCCTGCCTTGAAGACAGACTAGTACAATACCACAGTTGCCATTGGTCTCGATAGCATTTCTTCCTGATTCGTATCGTACTGTAGTGTTAATTTGTTAAGGCTCGGTAGTCAGAATGAAGCGACGGAAAAAGTCTTACTTGGTGGCTAACAAATGAAGATTGAGTGAATGGGGAAAAAAACAAAACAAAAGACACTTACTTGGTGTCCCAGGAAATGTGTTTGGGTGAGTGAAAAAGAGTCACTTGCTGAATGAGAGAAAAAGACTGGGTTAACTGAAGAAGTTACTTACCTGATGATGAAAGAAAAGATTGAGTGAATGGAAAATGAAACTAGGTGAATACTCGTAAGAAGGGAAAGGAAGTTCCGCTGAATGTAAAACAAAGAAAAAAAAAAAGGACACTTTCTTAGTGAATAGGAAAGGGAGACGGAATGAATGAAAAAAATAGATTTACCTGGTGACTTAGGAAGGAAGATTGGGTAAATCAAAAAAGAGATTTACTTAGCGGCTAAAGAAAGGAAGTTGAGTGAATGGACGAAGAAGCTTGCTTGGTGACTAAAGACAAGTGGCTTCCTGGAAGAAGAAATCTGTGTAACTAAAAACAGGGCTTGCTGGAAGAAGGGGCCGTAGTTCATTTTGGTTCCAACTTCCCCGACGCCACTTTAACTTTTACCATGTCGAGTTTTCACCCCGTAATTTGCCTCTTCAGTCAACTTCACAAGGGCACCAAGGAACTGGGTGCTCGACAGGGATGCCTTCATGTACTGGCACCAGTGTAACCAGGTGGTTAAGCTGCTTGGCTATATAAACATTCCTCAACTACTTCCTTATCCCTGAAAAGACAATAGTGGATTCCAGGAGGGCATTTCAAGCCTCCAGTCGACCGGGTTCACACTGCAGATGGGCCCAGGATTTTAGCTACTACTACTACCCAACTGATTTTTTTTCTTACTACCCTTAGACTTTCTTCTCAGCATTGGGATTAGCTTCTTTAGTTCCATGACGTCTTTAATATTTTAGTCTTCCTTTCTCTAGACGACTTATGTAGATATTTTCTCTTTCGAACCTGAGGGGTTTGATACAGCCTTCAGTACCCTCTTCACTACCATGATGCTTCTCTCAGCTGATTGAAATCGTCTGATAGAAGAATACACCACGAAATATCAGCGTGAAGGAATAATTTAAAGCTGCGGCAAACCCAACCACATTCAGGAATTATTACTGATCATAATAAAATCTACAGACAACAGGAATATAGTACAGAATTCATCCTCGGGCTGAAGGGAATAATCACTTTAATACCAGGACGTCCTTGTTATATTATTTTTGCTAACACCAGATGATTTGATCCAGGTTATGAGATACCTTTTGTTTCTGAAAGTGTTAAATGAAGACTATATCTAATCCCTCTGTTTCGAGAAGTGTATACTGTAGGTGTGTGAAGGTGTCAAGATGAATGTGAAATATACATCATCGGACAGAAGTGGCTAGTAGTATGGTGGTACCAATCTTAAGTGGCGGTTTGGGTGGGGCACGAACCTCTGTACAGTGTTGCCACGTGTTCCATACCCGCTATGTGAACGGCTCTGATATATGTAATAGGCATCACAATAAGATAAACACATAAGCATATAATGGTACGGTGTGTATTATAATATATGAAAGAACAGTAAACTGATTATGCGTAAAATATTTATACGGCAATACAGAAACGTGGCATAATTATTTTACAGTGGTGCTTAAAAAAAATTAGTCACTTTTATTGGCTGTTACCGTATTTCTGGGGTTGGTAATAATGTCACAATTATGATTATAAGATAATGTGCAGGAATATAAGCAAAAATATGCCAGTTTCTTAGTAAAAAAAATATATACATTAAACCCTCGTGAGCGGCAACACACACACACCCAGTCCGACCTGGTCATCTGTGAGGGATAGAGGAATAGGCCTGTTTGGGGACACCTCTTACAAAAAACGTGCCAAGACTTTAACCTCCTGGGTGGTGTGGAAATAAAGTCAAATTTACAATATGTACATTATAACGTAAAAGAAAATAACCAAAATGTATCCTAAAATACCACAGCCGAGAGAGAGAGAGAGAGAGAGGGGGGGGGGAAGGCAGACCAGGGTCAGTGTTGAGTGCAGCTTAGTGAGAGATGAAGGAAGGGAGGGAAGGAAGGAAGGAGGGAGAGAGTGACTGAATGAAAACAAATCATGTCGCCACAATAGTGAGGTCATCTGGCGCCATATGTAAAACAATAATATTTTTAAACATAATTAGATACAATAAAAACAAAATAAAGAAATAAAAGCACAAGTTTATAAGTCACTCATAAAAGAAACAAAATTTCCAAGGGTGAAGCACATCTCCCCCAGGAGAGAGAGAGAGAGAGAGAGAGAGAGAGAGAGAGAGAGAGAGAGAGAGAGAGAGAGAAGGCAGGCAAGGGGCAGTGTTGAGTGCATTATCAAGCTGAGGGAAAGATGAAGGGAGGGGAGGAAGGAGGGCGAGAATGATTGAATGAAAAGGCGCCGTAACACCGAGGTCATCTGGCGTCATATTTAAAACAATAATATAATAAAAAACAAAATAAAGAAATGAAAGCACAAGTTTATAAGACATAAAAGAAACAAAATTCCCTAGGGTGATGCATATCCCCCCAGGAGAGAGAGAGAGAGAGAGAGAGAGAGAGAGAGAGAGAGAGAGAGAGAGTATGGAAAACGTGGCAACACTGTACAGAGGTTCGTGCCCCACCCAAACCGCCACTTTAGAATGGTACGACCATAGTAGTAGTAGTAGGAGTAGTGGTAGTAGTAGTAGTAGTAATAGCAATAGTAGTAACAATAGCAGTAGCAGTAGTAGTGGTTGCAACCCTAGGCTCATCCGTATGTGAACTAAATGGATTATAGGATGAAGCTACCCTTCTCTGGCAGTCCACCATCCTCCTCTCAGGGGATAGGGAGGGAGTTGTGGGATATTTGTGTAACCTGGCAGCTCCAGACCCCAGCTATATCGCTGCCAACACATGAATACGTCCCTGTTTTGTACCTGAAGTAGTTAAAACAAAGCGCTCTCATACTAAAGGGCTTAAACCCATTTTCATAATGTCGACAAGGAAATGCCATTACTCATAACACACTTATTACCAGCACAACCTCACGATTGTGTTCATGCTAAAGCGCTTTTATTCAGCTCAGGGGAGCCCATGACTCCTTCAGTACTACGAAATATTTTATTGTTTTATTTTGCCACTGTCAGGCGATTTTATACCGCTCCTCATGCCAATACAGACTATAATGAGGGACGCTGTAGCCTGGAAGATACCGACGTGGTGATGCAGTCTGCGATGGTGCTGGCTTGGTGAAGGTTTATGTCTTCGAGCTCGAGGAGCTACTTTGAATTTCATTATGTCAAACGCCAGACGATTTTATTCAGCTGTGGATGAACTCCCTCGAGGTGATGGGATTAAATCACAATTTTAGAAGATGAAGAAGAAATAAAAGAAGAAGAAGAAGAAGAAGAAGAAGTAAAAGAAGAACAAGATGATGAAGAAGAAGAAGAAGAAGAACAACAACAACAACAACAACAATGACACAAACAAAAACAACAATACAACAACAATACCAATAACAATCGCAACAACAACAACATCAACAAGAGCAACGACAACGACATCAATAACATAACATCAAAATCCACATCAATAGCAACATTAACATTAACAACAATAATACTCGTAAAAACAATGAGACAAAAGCATTCGAGAGTCGAATGCTGATCGCCTGCCAAAATATGTTGTTGGTTGGTGTAATAGTTCCCTACAAACTATATTTTAAGAAGAGATTTTGGCAAAACACACACACACTTATAAACTATATCACCTCGCCTTACTAAAGGCGGGCGATAAAACTTAGCAAAACTCTACAGAATTCAGTCTCCGCGTTTCACAAAACGCCAGCCCATTAGGGGGAGGCGGTGGCTGAATCGGTATAGAGGCGGCCTGCAGTCCTAATGGACCCAGGATCGAATCCCGGCTGGGGCAGCGAACAGTTTAAGGATTTGAATTTCCTAAAACGTAGACTTTCCTGATCTACCAGATGACCTGCCGACATGTAAAAATATCCCCGCTAATGCCAATACACCAATCCTGTATGAGACAGCCCTAGCATGTATTCAGTATGGATGGTGGGTGTTAGTGCCGAAGTGGTGACATGTGGAGTGTAGGAGGACTACTGGGCCTTGGGATAGGTCACTGCCCCCCAAGAAATAGGCCCTGAAGAATTTGCCAGAGTGCCAGAGTCGGACACATAAAAAAAAAAAAAAGGCATATGGTGGCTGGCATGCTGGCATTCGGTCGTCTTTGATCAAATCCCAGTCAAAAGTAATAGGCTTCAGAACATTTACATAGTTGCTGTTTCCTGAAGGTTTGGTGAAAATTCGTCCACAACTTTTAGCCATATTTTGGCAACATACACACACACACACACACACACACACACACACACACACACACAGGAACTATATCGCCTTGCCTTGCTAAAGGCGGCCGATAAGAAAAGACAACAAACAACTGGAAACTAAGCACGCGTCTCTCTCATTCACACTTTCTGGAGTCATACGGCACAGGTAAATAAAGCCGTCTTCAGCAGCTAACATCAGAGACATACAGCCTTCGATCGCGTGAAGGAGAAAACGTCAACAAGATGCCGTGATCCCACCTTTGCATTCCTTCCACGCCGCCCACACTCACCCAATAAAGTCACCCGTAAAACATGCATCGCTCATATATTGCTCGCCAAATCTCGAAAGGCAGGTATATTGCTTGCCAAATCTAAGAAGGCAGGTACGACTCCTTGTGCAAAATGGACGAGTATTTCCTCCCGCCTCCAGCCTTCTTTCTCTCACCCAAGTATTATTAAATTCACGTAACACGCCGTGGCTGCCTTGATCAAATTTATGTCCGCAATTTCCAGGTCGGGGCTGTGTCAAAATTCTTATATTATTGGAGGGGGTGAGGGAGAGAATTACAATGCGCTGGGGGTCGCTGCAGCTCTGAAGGTCTCACTCACTTCAAAGCAAACGTTTTTTTTTTTTTTTTTTTTTTTTTTAATGGATGACCGGTGAGGTGACGTGGTTGATAGCTATGGTAATATATTTTCACGTAAAGGAAAAGAAGACCCAAGACTAATATTGTGCATTGCTTGTGAACTCGAATAACAAAAGCAAAGACAAAGACATGTTCCAGAACGTTCAATTTAAGGCGTGTAGATACGGTGAATTATATATATATATATATATATATATATATGTAAATTCACATTCCTCGTGAAACAATCTAATATCACAAACAGGGTCCTTGGAATATGTCCGACGATTTCACACCGCGCTGATTTTCCTGCTTTCATGAGGCTGCAGTGTATCACATGCTCGTGACATTTTCTAGTCAGTACTGCTATCATAAAAATATTTCAGTGATAAAATATTATCCTTCCTGGGACATTCCGGGATATGTTGATCAATTTTGAGCCCGTTTACGCGATGTGTTTTATCTTAATTATATACTGCACTGAAAAGATTGCAAATTGTATGCAGCAGGAAAGACAACTGATTAAGACAGTTCCCGAGTTTACCAGTTTTGTACATGATGGACTGAATATGATAGCTGAGTAGTGCACCAGAGTTGAAAAGAACAAAGAAAAACGTGTTTAGCTAGACTAATGTGACATGCCTGCAGTAATGAGGAAACAATGCAATCAGACAGTTCATAGCAACATTGACTAGAATAAGAGAGAGAGAGAGAGAGAGAGAGAGAGAGAGAGAGAGAGAGAGAGAGAGAGAGAGAGAGGAGCATTCAACGTTGCAGTCACGAAAAAGAAAGAGAATGAAGAAAATCTGTGAGACTGAAGAAAATACAGTGATCCCCCACACATGACAAATACTCGTATAACATCTCTACAAAGCCAACACAGAACAGCAAATAAAGTCCCTGCATAAAGTTTGCATTTAAATGAATCTAAAGAATGCGTGTGAATGGTTTAGCACGCTTAATGTTTGCAAAGCCCTGTTTACAAGAGAAATGACGATCTTTCCAAGACAGAGCATGAGAAAATGCGACATGAAGGGATCTTGAGAGATAGGGAGGGATTAAGCTCTGTGTTATTCAAGAGGAGAGTCATACTGCAGATCGTGTCTAGCTCATCAGTGGTGGAACTGATTTTTTCAGTAGTTAAAAGCAACAGGATTTCTTCCCCCCTCCCTCCGTCAGAAATGTGAGACAAATCAGGTCAGGTGTGCCAAGGGTGAACCTTTGATTGTTCTTGTAATTTGTGATGGACGCTGTGATAAGCAGGTGGAGTCATCCGCGATGGAGTTGTGGAGTGAGATTTAAACCTCGGAATGTTATTAATGAACAGTTGGAATCAAGTTGGTGACAGGATAGGACCCTGAGACACACAGTTACCATATACTTTTAGAAGATGAGACGTGGCCATTCATAACAAATGTAAAATAATCACAGAGGAAAGGCAAACTATAATCAAGGACACAGGTGAACAAAATCTATCTATCTATCTATATACCTAGGCTGCTGCCCCCAAGGAAAGGGAGGTAGCCGAGACAGGACGACACACTCCCCATTTACTCATCCATTCAAACACATTCATTCGCATCTTAGCCTCAAAGGGGAGAACGGACAGATCCTCACCGCACCACACCGCACAAGGGTCAATTGCGCAATGCAATCAGTGACATCCGCAGCAGGGCCCGACAGCAAAGCTGGTTTACCCCTGCCACATCATAATAGAACAAAATATTCACATAAAACAAGAAGGCGTGCCAAGGCACAGCAAACTCGTCCCCGGCAGTCATTTTAGTGCTGACATAAAAACACAACAGGATATCTAGTTAAAGATGTCACACATCAAATTTGGAGTAAATTGGGTGGAACAAGACGATTTTATGCCCATTTGAAATTTTAGGCCCGACCGACCTGACATTGTCCCCCTTACCGCTAACTGGGGGGTGACCCCCTGATGCAATGAGGCATGTCATAGGATGCAGATTTTAAAGATGCACCTTTATGTTTTGGGTTCATGTCGATATGACGAATTTGAAAGGTGTTATGGCAAAAAAACTATTTTTACCCGTCTTTTATATATATATATATATATATATATATATATATATATATATATATATATATATATATATATATATATTTTACGTTTTGGGGGGCCTACAGGCTGGGCCTCGGCCCAATTTGGCCCAAAATTTAATCAGGTGATCAGAAGGTCATAGCCCATCATCCCTGTAATTTTAGTCAAATTCACACAAGTAGTTTTTGCGTAAAGTTGTTAACAGGCAGACAGACAGACAAACAAACAAACAGACAAACCGAGTGAAAACAATACCCGTCCCCGAGCCCCTCCGGCGCGGGGACGGGTAATAATTCCACACAACTGAACGATAGGAAGACAAATGTATAATGTAAGTCAAAGAAAATAAACTGAATACAGAACAGAGGCAAACTTGATTCACGTTTCCAGGAAAATATACACACCCAGCTGCCGTGTTTCTCACACTTTATGCCAATGTATTAAGTTTTTTCGAAACATTGTCCTCGTGGGGCTGTGAAACTC
Source organism: Coenobita brevimanus (assembly GCF_032717465.1). Lineage (NCBI taxonomy): Eukaryota > Metazoa > Arthropoda > Malacostraca > Decapoda > Coenobitidae > Coenobita > Coenobita brevimanus. Next base: position 31,044,640 of record NC_136960.1, on the reverse strand, counting down.
CATGAATATCAGGCGTAAAGGTCGTTCACCGTGGGTTAGGTCAGATTATGTTGGGTTAGGTGAATTTATGTGAGGTTAGATTAGGTGTGGTTAGATTAGTTTAGGCTGGTTGGGTAAAGTTAGGGTAGGTTAGGACAGCTTAGTTTAGGCAGGGTTATGTTACGGTTGGCTAGGTTTGTTCAGGTTAGGCTAGGATAAGTCTACAGTAATTAGGTTAGGTCAGTGTTGTCAGCACTGTATTGTTTTCTCTTTTTAACAGAAAATGAGCAGAGGAAGGAAAAACAAATTGAATAAAAACAATAATCCATATACCAAGTCACAGATTCCCTCCATTCATAAAAAACCTGTCACAGTTGGACCTGAACTGCTGTAGGCTGAAATATAGTGCAAAACTATTATGGTGATGCGAGTTCCAAAGAGAAGTAATTCTTGGAATAATTGAATTCTGATAGGCTGAAGTTCTGCAATAGGACAGTGTAATAGTCCAGTCATGAGCTCTACCTGATGCCCGAGTAGCACGCAGGAAGGCGTTGAGAGGTGGCACAATGGATGGAACTTCATCTGAGTATTTGCCATAACAATATATTTAAAATAATTCATCTTACTTGTAAGGGAGGTAGCACATTTGTAAATACTGGGTTATTAATAATTTTTGTGGCTTTGTTCTGAATTTTGCCTAGTTGTTTTTGTGCAACCTATCCGCATCCACTCCACAAGGGTGAGCATTATTCCATTTGAGAGTGCACTTGACTCTCCTAAATTATTGCGAACTGCACGTCAGTGATGAAGTTATGGATTCTATACATTAATCCAAGTTTCCTTGAAGTGGTTTTAGCAAGTGATCTGATACGAGAGGTCCACCTGAGGGAACTGTTAAGTGAAACACCGAGAATGTCAATACTTTTAGAGATAGGAAAATTGGTTTTGTTGAATGCAATATAGGAATCAGGAGATATCTGGCACCAAATGAGACAATGTTATTTTATCCCCATTCAGTGATCTTAAATAAGTCTATACTGACAATGTTATTTTATCCCCATTCAGTGATCTTAAATAAGTCTATACTGACTTGGCAGTTAGAAATATGAAGTTTTGTGAGAGGGTGTTTAAACATGAATGAATTGTGAAGCACTGAGTCATCTGCATAGAACTGAGTGACATTATGGGTGATAGATGAGAGATCATCAGTATGAATTAGGAAGAGGGTTGAAGCCAGGACCGATCCTTGCAGCATACCGGCATTAACTGAATGGAAATTGGAATGTACATCATCTACTTTTACTCATATTTGTTTGTTGCTGACCTATGAGGAAATCAGTGAAACAAAAGATGATAGGCCGTAGCAAGAGAAATATCAAGGGCTAAAGCATGGGTTTCTCCTTGTTCATCACTTGACTGGTGCATGGTATGGATCAAGAGATTGAGTATATCAACAGTGGATCTTTCGTGGCGAAAACCATACCGTCTGTCACTAATAAAATTGTTGGAATCAAAATATTTAATAATATGCTTATTAATATATAATCTTAAATATTCTACCAAGAGTAGGCATGATAGTGATTGATCTGTAATCAGAGGGGTCAGAGGAAGTTTCTTTCTTCGGACGTGGCTGGATATTTCCAAGAATTAATGAAAAAGTACGTATACATAGTCTGAATAATATAGTTAGAACAGACGCAAGTTCCTGGAAACCCTTTTTTCAAAACTACTGGAGGAATTCCATCTGGACCTGGAGCTTTATTGTTTGGTAAACTGTCTAGGATGGAAAAGTCTGTATAGTCTAGTGGAGCAATTTCGGAAGAGTCAGGTTCCAGTGTAGGAGCGTTCTGACTGACTTTTCTAAAGTAGAATTTTTAGCAAGCATACAGGCAAGGATTTTCTCTTTTCCACGTGGGATATTTACAGTGTTTCCATCTAAAGATTTTGGTGGGGTGATGGGTGATGGCTTGTTATTGCTGAAAGAACTGAGAGTTGACTAAGCTGTTCTCTTGTCATTACGATTATTTAATGGTTTAGGTGCTTGATTGTGAAGAAAGTTTGATGTGGCGATATTACGCCCTTTGCGTGGTGTCTAGAAATTTTTATATTGACTGAGGGATTCGGTTGTCTTTTATTTTAAGTGAGAGTTATATGCTTAGGAATTTTGGGTCGTTGCTGTGACCCAATTGTTGTCAAAGCATTTTGGAAGTCCGATCTTTTAGAGGAATTTTGAGTATGAACAGTTCCTTACTAACTTGTACCAAATTATTGATGTGAAACTAGGTAGAACTGATGTCAGTGGAGATGAAAGACTGCCATGGAATGATTAGCAGCTAGATAATGTCTAAGTCTGCCCCAGTCAGCCCTATCAAAGTGCCATCTGATCACCGTTACTGGTTCAGATAGTGGAAGTTTGGAGCAACTGACTAACGAGGCATTGATGGAATTATGGTTGGAGGATTTAAATGGTGACACTACCTCTATTCTGTATTGATCCGGGTTATTTGTCGGGAATAGGTCCAGAGATCGGTGTTATGGTCAGGATTATCTGGTATCCTGGTTGGCTTTCACAACTGCGTGAGATTAAAAGATTCTGCAAACAACCCGCATTCTAAACCAGTGTGGTCAGTCCTGGCAGAATGCAATAACCATTCTACATTATGGATGTTAAAGTCACCCAAAATGGTAATTTCAGTTGTATGGGTGAGGTTAAGGTTGGTCAGCTATGTGGATTTGTAGTCAAATACATTGAGTTCCGAACATGCGTTGGGGAGAGGTAAAGTACTCCTGAGGTGGATGGAAAGCTGATGACAGGGGGTGCTGGAGCTCCCGTTTCATCAGCCCTCAGGACTAGTTCCTGACCATCTCCCTTTGCTGAACTTTTGCAGTGTCTCAGCTACACAGAGAGTAGACCAGCATGCTCTTCAACACAAATTTCTCTAACTATCTACACCAAACTTCATGCACAGTACACACAAAACTTCCATTTCCAAAATTCAAACAAAAATCATGGCGTCTTATCACCCAGCCTCGGAGTCCCAAGGGGGGGGGGCCAAAATGCCCCCACCTTCCGCCCCTCTCCCGGTGACGACTCGAGGTGCCTGGAACCATTGTTTGACTCTCTTCTTCTTCATTTCTGCAACATTCCCGGCCTTTCCTCTAACTTTCGCTCTGTTGAGCACCACCTCTCCTCCTCTAAACCTCACCTTCTTTTTCTAACTGAGACTCAGCTGTCTGAGGCATCTGACAGTAAACCCTTTTCTGTATCCTCCTACTTTCTCTATATTCATTTCAAAGCCAAAGCTGGCTGTTGTGTATATACACGCAACGACTTATCTTGTTCTCGTGTTCCTGAACTCGATTCTTCTGAATTCTCTACACTCTGGCTTCGGCTTTCCTGTCATTCTCTGACTAAATATATCTGTGCTGTTTACTTATCTCCTAAGTCTACTGACTATCAAAAATTCTTCGACTATCTTACTTCTACGATGAAACACATTCTATCCATTTCTCCTTTCTCTGAAATCTCCATTCTAGGAGATTTCAATGTTCATCACCACCTTTGGCTCTCCTCTCCTTTCACTGATCCACCTGGTGAACAAGCCTACATCTTTTCTATCCTTAATGACGTAGAGCACCTTGTACAGCACCCTACCCGTATCCCAGACCGCCTTGGAGAGAGCTCCAACATACTTGACCTCTTCCTTACAACTAATCCTTCAGCTTACACTGTTAATCTTTTCTCTTCAATGGGCTCCTCCGATCACTACTTTATCACCTTAACCTGTCCTATCAATCCGGTACGACCTGTGGACCCTCCAGGGAAACGTCGCCTGTGGCATTTTGGAGCCACAGATTGGGAGGCCCTCAGGCAGTACTCTTTGATTTTCCCTGGAATGATTATTGCTTCCATGGCCGGGAGCCATCTGGGTGTGTCTTGCGCATTACAGAAGTTATTCTCTCGGGCATGGAAGCATACATTCCTTTCTCATATCCTTTGACTAATGCAAGAAGGCCTTGGTTTAATCACGCTTGTTCTAATGCTGTCCGCAACAAGGAGAGGGCCTACAAAAGGTACCGGAGCCAACCCACCCCTCAATCACATCATCTTTACGTTTCTTCCCGGAAATGTGCTAAGTCTGTTCTTCGCTCTGTTAAAAATAATTTAATCCATACTAAATGCTCTCAACTCTCCAACTCGAATTCTTCCCACTCTTACTGGCACCATCCCAAAAACCTTTCTAACAACTTTACCTCATCATCCTTCCCTAGTCAGGTCAGGTCAGGTGCGGGTAAGGGGATGGGTCTGTTATGATGTGGCAGGGGTAAACCAGTTCTGCTGTCGGGCCCTGTTGCGGATGTCACTGATTGCATTGCGCAGTTGACCCTTGTGCGGTGTGCTGCGGAGAGGATCTGTCCGTTCTCCCCTTTGGGGCTAAGATGCGAATGTATGTCTTTGAATGAATGAGTAAGTGGGGACTGTGTCGTCCTGTCTCGGCTACCTCCCTTTCCTTGGTGGAAGCAGCTGAGGTGTATAGATAGATAGATAGATAGATCCTTCGCTCCTCTTTCTACTCTGATGGTTCTGTAGCTATTTCTTCTACTGATAAAGCAGATCTCTTCGCACAGACTTTTTCCTCCAATTCCACCTTAGACAATTCCGGTGCTGTTCTTCTATGACTGTCATAAAGACTTTGTAGTTACTTGTAGAGAAGTATATTTTAGACTTGTGGTCGAGCGGCTTTTATATCTTGTAGTAGTTTCCCCACCAGATGTCATGTAGTGACGGGAGAGGTAAAGAATAATATGGGACTATTTTTATTTGTCTTGGAAATATTAAACAGGTCTCTCCCATGGGAAGAGTATAAGTCCCGGGTAGCTACCTCCCTGTCTCGCTATCTCTCTCTCTTTCTATTCTAAGGCTATCTCCGTCTCGACCTCTCTCTAGGGTCGCTTGTCTCCTTCTGTCTCGCCTTCCTAAAATCTGGTGTAGCAGGGGTGTGTCACGTGTGTTCCTCGTGGATCTTTGTTCACGAGAGGACTGCTGACAGCTAACTGCATCATCTCCTTACTGGCCGCTGTCGTCAGCTTTCCTCAGTGTAAGCATGTTTAGCACTGCTCGATTCTCGCAGACACAACACCTCTCATCATCTGACTCCCTGCTTCTATCTGTCTCTCTGTCTATCTGTTTATCTATCTATCTATATAATATGTAGTCTTTACCACACTGCTCGGTCGCGCGAAAATGGCGTACCATCGACATTTAATAGTCATAACATATTAATACATATTATATATACATTATAATGAACTTATAAGCTAATTAAGTGAAATATATAATATTGTAAAAGTAACATAATTGTATGAATATTGTATACATATAATATTCATAGTAAATAGTGATTATTCAGTAATAATACATTTAAACAAGTTGTATACATATTTGAATAAATGCAATGATTGTTGTATAACACTTTGTAAGACGTGCATGTACAACAGACGTACGCATATAATTGTGCAATGGTAATACTGCTAGGTTATACATTACATATTTGAGTTATCACTTTAGTAATGTCTAATATTTCACCTAATTTGTATGATGATACTGGTAATACAGAATTGTGCTATAATTGTATGACTTATATTGTGTTAATGCATAATTGTGTTGGCCTTATAATTGTAGTTACATTTGTTAATGCAACTCTTACATAAGTGTCTTGGCCTTATAATTGTAGTTAAAGTTACATAAAAGTTACATCTTGTTAATGCAAATGTTAATTGGCAAAGTGTAACATAATGCAATCGTTTGTCGTTACATAATTGTTACATATTGTTTGTAGTTACATAATTGTAGTTAAAGTTACATAAAGTTACATCTTGTTAATGCAACTGTTACATAATTGGCAAAGTGTAACATAATGCAATCGTTTGTCGTTACACAATTGTTACATATCGTTTGTAGGTACATAATTGTAGTTAGTGTAACATAATGCAATCGTTTGTCGTTACATAATTGTTACATATCGTTTGTAGGTACATAATTGTAGTTAGTGTAACATAATGCAATCGTTTGTCGTTACATAATTGTTACATATCGTTTGTAGGTACATAATTGTAGTTAGTGTAACATAATGCAATCGTTTGTCGTTACATAATTGTTACATATCGTTTGTAGGTACATAATTGTAGTTAGTGTAACATAATGCAATCGTTTGTCGTTACATAATTGTTACATATCGATTGTAGTTACATAATTGTAATATGGAGTAACATAATTGTAATAACTGCAGTCCTAACATATGCTGCGGTCGATGATAGTGATGATGTTTCGTGCCACTTGTATGTGGAGACAACAATTTGCTTTTTTGTTTGTAGTTTATGTGGTATTTTGACTTATGTAGTAACATTTACACTTATTTTCATTTGTTTGTTATGTGATCTTACTCTATTTCTCTTTTTTCTTTCTTACTCTTTCTTTCTTTCTTTCTTTTCTTTCTTTTTTTTTTTTTTTTTGTATGTATTGATTTTCTATAGTTTGTTTTTCTTCGCTTGTGTACGCTTTTTCCATGTTCATGGTTGCATAATTGCTGACTAATTTCCTTGAGATACTTTGTTAAAGTTTAGTTTATATTGCACAGATACTACTGAAAATGATATTATATAGTCCCATATTTTGTTATTTTATATAAAAAATATATACACTATATACAGTATTAACTATACACACTGATTTGTTGTTCACCTGTACCTATCGTGAGTAATATGTGTGTCAGCACTGTGTGGAAATCATTGTCTTCACGATTGTGTTGAAGATGTTCACTCTTGCTAACGGCATTTGTGTTGGCCATTTTTTTTTTTTTTCTAGTTTACCTTGTAACTTAATTTATATGTTTCCACTAGGTAGCTTTAATTAATAAATGTTTAATGCAGTTCTTTTAATTGCTCACTGAGTAACTGTGATTGGATATTTTCTTTATCACTTTGTGGATATAATATGTATAGTTGTATATATGAAACACGAATTTTACGTAGGTATAAATGGTAACACTCGTTGACAGTAAATAAATGTTATAATAGATGAATGAATATATACAGTGTAGAATATTTATTGTTGGTGTAAGTATTTAATGATTGAATTATGAAGATAATTGAAGTAGGTATGTGTATTTAAGCTGTAACTATACAACACGTTTTATATGTTTGTGCAGAAGCTTATTGTCTATCACTGTGTATTGTATGAATGAAGTAACTATGTAACTCACTAATTTTTACCGTGGTGGAAATGGTGTGAGTGGTGTTGCACGTGGTGATAGCGTTGTCCTTCGCGGGTTGATTGGCGCGTTGTCGTCTCAGCACATGGTGACGTCGGCTTCCCACACTGGTAGCTGTGGTGAGTGAATGAGTAGCGATGAGTAACTTGAGTGAAGACGGGTGAGTAAGATGAGTTGTAAATATGGACTTGGTGTTTTGCTGAGTGCATTGACCTCTTCACACCTGCGTAAGCGGTGGGGGTTGGGTGGATGTAGCAGAGAGAGGAGGGTGAGGTCTGGTGGTTATGAGTTGTGAGTCGTCTCTCACTCTTCGTTTGTTTGTTTGTTTGTTTTCTTTCTTTCTTGATGTATTCTTGGTCCTTTTTTTCTTGTGATTTACTCGTTGTAGGATGAAGACTGCCGCTTCTTGTAGGTGCGTGTAGAAGATTATACAGACGACGTAGAGTTGTTAATTGTAGTTGATTGTAGATGGTTGTAGTTCGCTTATTCGTCGTAGACTTGTAGACTATTTGCACTGTAGGCTGTATTTTGTAGGATTCAATGTAGAACTGAAGCTAATCTTGTAGTCTCGGTTGCTTTTGTAGAAATTTGCTTTTAATTCGGAGACGATGTCCGCAGATTTGCTGGTTTGTCGTTAAGCTACTTGCAAGGCGTCGAGTGATCTCTTGACCTCTGCATCACCGTAATGATCTGGGAGACGGAGGGGGCTGGATGGAGAGAATACTGTCAGGAGCTGATGTTGTTGGTTGTTTTCAATCTTGATATTTTGTAGGAATTTAATGTTGATTCATAGACGAGGTTCGTATACGTTCGCTGCTACCAAATGTCATAAATGACATTTGGGTCATCCCTCTTCTTGACCTCCTGACTGTCTCCTCTGAGGCCTGTCTCCTTCTCCTCCTCCCTCTCGACCTCTCTCTAGGGTTGCTTGTCTCCTTCTGTCTAGCCTGTTCGGTGGCTAATCACTTCCCGCCTCTGACTTCCTCATGGCTAACATTAAAATTTCTTCAGCTGATGTATTTTCTGCCATCACTGGCCTCAGTACTAACAAGGCATATGGGCCTGATGGAGTCCCTCCTGTTGTTCTCAAGAACTGTACTTCTGTGCTTACACCCTGCCTAGGCAAACTCTTTCGCCTTTGTCAACTCGTACCTTTCCTTCTTGCTGGAAGTTTACTCTCATTCAGCCAGTACCAAAGAAGGGTGACCACTCCCAACCCTCCAACTATCGTCCAATTGCTTTAACGTCCTGTATTTCAAAAGTTTTCTAGTCAATTCTCAATAGAAAAATTTTAAGGCATCTATCCTATTACAACTTTCTTTCTGATCATCAGTACGGGTTCTGTCAGGGACGCTCCACTGGCGATCATCTCACCTACCTTTCAGACTCCTGGTCATCCTCCTTTCGGGACTTTGGCGAAAGCTTTGCCATTGCACTTGACATCTCAAAGGCTTTCGATCGAGTCTGGCATAAATCTTTAATTTCCAAACTGCCCTCTTACGGTTTCTATCCTTCTATCTGTGCCTTCATCGCTAGCTTCCTTTCTGGTCATTCTATAGCCGCTGTTGTAGACGGCCATCGTTCTTCTCCTAGATCTATCAACAGTGGTGTTCCTCAGGGCTCTGTCCTATCACCAACTCTCTTACTTTTATTCATCAATGACCTTCTAAGCTGTACATCTAACCCTATCCACTCATACGATGATGACTCAACCCTTAATCTTTCCATTCGGTTCCCGCAACGCCAGTCTCAGCAGTTACTTCAACAAACAAGGGATGAGGCTATGGCACACCTAATGTCTGACTTGGCTCGTATCTCTGACTGGAGTAAAAATAATCTTGTTGTTTTTAATGCATCTAAGACTCAGTTCTTACACCTATCAACCCGTCAAAATCTTCCACAGGTATACCCACTAATGTTTAATAATATTCAGCTTAATCCTGCATCATCCTTGAACATGGTTGGGATTTCATTTACTCGGGACTTATCTTGGAAACATCATATTACATCTCTTGTAAAGTCTGCATCCAAGAGTTTAGGTGTGCTAAGCTGACTCCATTCTTTCTTTACCCCTGCACAATTGTTGACTCTATACAGGGGTTTTATCCTCCCCTGTGTGGAGTACAACTCCCAAGTGTGGGGAGGCTCCCCATATACAGCTCTTCTCAATAGGGTGGAGTCAAAGGCTTCTCGTCTTATTAACTCTCCTCCTCTTACTGACTCCCTTCAACCCCTGTCCCTTCGCCGCACTGTTGCATCTTTATCTCTTTTCTATCGCTGCTTTAATGGTCACTGCTCCTCTGAACTGTCTGCATGCATTCCTCCACCTCTATGACGAGCGCGCAACACCCCTCTAGCAGCAAACTCTCATCCCTTTTCTGTCCAACTCTCTAATGCAAGAGTTAACCGTTACTCCCAGTCCTTCATTTATGCAACAGGTCAACTCTGGAACTGTCTCTCTCTGTCTGTATTTCCTGCTGCCTATGATATCCAGTCTTTCAAACGCAGTGTGTCCAGGCATCGCGAAATGAATGGATCTTGAATTTGGCTCTCTCTTGTATTTTGTTTTTCTCTTGGAGGGAACTCTTATTGCGGGCTCATGGCCTTTGGTTCCTTCTTCCTCGCGAAAAAAAAAAAAAAGATAAATTTGGCTATATTTACGCAGTTTAGCTTGTATAATTAAAGTTAGTAGAAATGAAGATGGTGTTAACTGCATGTTCAGAGTTGATATAATAACGGGCGCCACCCCCGTTACAGAAGTTTGAGATGAGATGGTAACGAGGAAAACTAAATGGGTATAAGTCAGTAGAGGGAGACATTTGGGTATCTGTGAGGAATCGGGCTAGAGGGGATACAAACTGGAGGAAGACGTGAGCAGTGTAAATGGATGTGAGATAGACGTGTGTATGGTCAGAAAGATGAATGTTGCACTGGATTTTCATTAGGTTCGTATTCAAGGATAAAAATGACAAAACAATTAGGCTTTATTCCCGGACATAACTGTGAAATACATTTGCAGGAGGGACAGGAGGTATGGGAGGATTCAGTCCTCTCCTTTTATTGACTTACCTGAGAAAATAATCAGAGCTGTAGTACAGACCTAATCTTATATTGGCTTGTCAATCCATCATATATATATATATATATATATATATATATATATATATATATATATATATATATATATATATATATATATATATACAGTATATATATAAATCTATCTATCTATCTATTGCCAGATGCCTCAATCCCATTTGGGGTGGCCACAAACAAATCGCCTCCACGCCGCCCTGTCCCCCGCCATTTCACTGCCCTGCTCCCAACTCACACCCCCCTCTCTCGAATACCTCTCCACCCCATCCCTCCATCTCATCCTCGGCCTCCCCCTCCCTCTTCCCTCCTCCACCTCACTCACATACACTCTCTTCGTCAGTCTTTCACCCTCCATCCTCTCCACATGGCCAAACCACCTCAGTGTGTTCCTCATAACGCTTCCTAACACATCCACATCCACACCACAACGCTCCTTTATATCCTCATTCGTCAGCCTGTCTCTCCATGTGACTCCACAGGCTCCTCTCAAATAACTCATTTCCATTGCTCTCACTCTTGTCTTGTGTCCTTCCAACAACGTCCAAGCTTCACTTCCATACATTAGAGTTGGTATCACAATACTGTCATGTAGTAACTTTTTCACTTCCATGCTCACTTCCCTGTTTCTTATCACTGCTTTCAAAGAACCAGCAACCTTTCTTCCCTGCTGTACCCTTTCAAGCCCTTCACCCTCCAAACCTCCATCGTTACTCTTCACACTACCCAAGTACTTAAACGTACTCACATTTTCCAATTCCTCACCATCCAACCTCGCTGAACATTCACTGACTTTACCTCTCTCAAAGACCATCACTTTACTCTTCCCTACATTCACCTTTAGATTCCGTTTCTTACACACTCTCCCAGACTCATCCACCAAGCCTTGCAGCTCCCCTTCGTCTTCACTCAACAACACAGTATCATCTGCAAACAACAGTACAGGGAATTTCCAAACACTATCCTCTCTCACCAGGGCCACTCCAACATCCACTACCCTACCTTGTACCTCTTTTATTATCCCATCCATGTACAGATTGAACAACCATGGAGACATGACACATCCCTGTTTCAACCCAACCTTCAAAGAGAAAAATTCACTTAGTTCACCATCGACACGCACTGCAGCCTTAGCACCATCTTACATACTCTTCAGAGAATTCAACAACTTCCAATCTACTCCATATATTCTTAATACTTTCCACAATCCTTGTCTATCCACCCTCTTCTATGCTTTCTCCAAATCCATGAAAGCCACATACAATTTCTTTCCCTTCTCTAGAAACTTTTCCACTAAAGATCTAAAAATGAATATCTGAACTACACAACCTCTTCCCTTCCTAAACCTCCCTGTTCTTCTCCAACTAATTCCTCTGTTCTTTATCTAACTCTGTCAATAAGTATCCTACCATACACTTTTCCTATTATACTAAGACAGATGCCCCTATGATTACCACATACTTCTTTTTCCCCTTTTCCTTTGTGCAAGGGAATAATTATACCTGATTTCCAATCCTCCGGGACTCTACCTTCCTCCCAGGCCAATCTGCACATCTTCCACATCCATTCTACTACTATCTCTCCCCCATGCTTTAGCATTTCACCGCACACTCCATCAATTCCTGGGGCTTTCCCCAATTTAACTTTCTTCATTGCTCCACAACTTCACTCCTACTGAATTCTTCCTGTCTTCTCACCTCCCTCCTTCTCCCAGCCATTCCCCAGCCACTTATACTCGCATCACTTCTATCCTGTATGTTCAACACTTCCTTAAAGTGTTCTCCCCATATTTATACAGCATATATATATATATATATATATATATATATATATATATATATATATATATATATATATATATATATATATATATATATATATATATATATATATTGTTATGGAACAGAGAAAGATAATGTACACTTTAAGTGAGAATACTAATAATCACTACTGTCCCATAAAGGTCCAGGTTCAAAGTAAAAGAGTTAGGTAAAATTACAAGTTAAAGTTTAATGCTCAAACTAACAACAAAACATTCAGGACTCATAAGGATAATGTAATGGCAAAAAACAGGTTAAATATATGGTTAACTGCAATAGCCTTTATTAACACGAAATTAGCATGAGTAAATTTATCTAAGTCAGCCCGGTTAAAATGAGATACCAGATAATACTCAGTGAATGCCAGATATAATATTACATATACAAAATATTATTAATGATGACTGATAGTAAAACTTTACACTAAGCACAAAAAACCTTACTAGGCCTACAAATCAACACCCTATGTTATACAGTACAAGAAAAAATGCAACAACAGTTATACTCAAATTACACACAGCTGCTAGATGGCTGGAGACTTCCTGAGCACTCACAATAATAACAACTGTACAGGGGAGGACAGAGATGTGAACAAAATGAGGAGCAGATCTAAGTGGCAATGATGCAGAGACTGAGCTCATTATATAGGGGCCGGCAGAGCTTGATACAACTTGTAAGAAGGACACGCACATGAAGCCATGGGGACAAAGAGTTGACAATCCTGCTCTGAACAACAGAAAGAACGACTTACTCTATTATAACGGTAGAAGGGGGGACTGAGGCAGAACACGCTCGTGATCAAACATGCAGCACACTGCACGTTAGAATTACACAAAGGATGATGAAATCATAGGCTATGTAACACCTTCCCACAAAGAAAAAGAAATTTACAAAGGAAATTTCTTATTACTCTAAAACAATCTGTCTAAAGTCTAGATAAGCAATCTGCAATAACATTTTCTCTCCCCTTGACATGTTGTATGTCTAATGAATACTCCTGAAGAAGTAGACTCCATCTTGTCAATCTCTGATTTTTATCTTTAAACTTACTAAGGAATTTCAGTGGGTTATGATCGGTATAAATGACTATGGGGTCAAAACCAGAATACAAATAAAATTAAAAATGCTGTAAACCCAAAATCAAGGCCAAAAGCTCTTTCTCAATAGTTGAGTAGTTCTTTTGAGGTGGAGTGAACTTCTTACTGCAATAAGATACAGGATGTTCAATACCCTGATCATCCTCTTGCAGCAAAACAGCCCCAGCTCCTGTATCACTTGCATCAACAGACATCTTAAAAGTCTTAGCAAAATTTGGAGTAGCGAGCACTGGCTGACTTAATAGGATAGCTTTAAGTTTCTTGAAAGAGGATTCACAGTTATCGGTCAAGACAAATTTAACTCCCTTTTTCAGTAGGTCTGTAAGTGGTGATACAAGAATTGAAAAGTTAAGAACAAATCTCCTGTAATAACCTACCATTCCCAAAAATCTTTGTAGCTCTTTCCTACTTTTAGGTCTGGGAAGATCACTTATAACTTGAACCTTAGCTGCTGGTGGTGCAACATGTCCATCACCAATTACGTACCCGAGGTACTGAACTTTAGCTTGACCAAACTCACACTTTGATAAATTAGCTACAAGATTAGCATGAACCAAACGCTCAAGAAATTTACTGACATGGCATAGGCGATCTTTCCAGTTGTCACTGAAGATTAATACATCATCAATATAAACAACACACCCTGCCAAACCCTCTGTTACAACATTCATGAGCTTCTGAAATGTGGCTGGTGCATTCTTCATACCATATGGCATTACAGAACATGCAAAAGTCTTTCCTAGTGTTACAAAACATGAGATCTCCCTAGCACGTTCAGTCATAGGTACTTGCCAGTATCCCTTTAACAAATCAAACTTACTTATGTACAGTCGCCAAACTTTCCACCTGGGCCACCTAGCAGCGAGAGGGGGGTAACGGGTGCTGGCAACAATGAATCTGTTTGTTCGTGTGTACATGCTCGACGAAAGTTCGGATCATCAACTCTCTTCGTCCGTACTGACCCTCCGTCAGAGTCAGAGTTCATCCCATAGATGGAAGGGTACGGAGTTGGGTGGGGATAAAAATGTCTCAGGTGTAAGGCGGCTCTCCCATCGGCTCAGCCATTTGCATGAAACTGGTGGCATGGAAAACTGTTCTGTGCCACAGGTCGCATTGACCAACGTCAAGTAAATATGACTATACTAATTTTATGATAAGGTAATATATATATATATATATATATATATATATATATATATATATATATATATATATATATATATATATATATATATATATATATATATATATATATATATATATATATATATATATAATATTATGATATAAATATATATTATTTTATATAATAGAACAATATATTTTATACTATACTTACTTGGCCTTGGTCCGTGCAACCTGAGGCACGCAACAATTCCACGCGACGTGTTTCCTGCAACTGGTCAAGCCGATGGGAGGGCTGTGTAAGGGGGGAGGCTTGGCATGTAGTGAAGGTCAGGGCAGGCGCCGGACTGAGGGAGGCGGGGGTTACGTTATTCATACTGCCGGTGATAATAATTGCCGAACTAGATTTTGAGATCCAATAGCATTCTATTAAATATTTGCATTCTTAACAGTACTAAACATTATAGTTTTATTTTATTGTTACCATAACATATTAATGCACCAAATACTGGAATCGCCCCAAGTCTCTCTCTCTCTCTCTCTCTCTCTCTCCAGTTACAAGTAAGATTACCTACCATATTCACATCATGAATGACACTGACCAGTAAACATTAGGATGATGTTCAGACACTGTTAACGGTTGCTTATTTCCTCATTGGTAATACGTCAGGTAGGTGTTTTTATGTGTTCTGTGGTGCACCACGAAGAGGTATGTTAAAATACTGTCACCTCAACAGGCAAAGAGTTTATGCATACTGTTGTCGAATGTGGCTATTATATCAGCTATGATAATGACTTACTGTATCATATTTCATATGACTATGGTCATAACAGCACACCTGTATAGTTCATTCATCTAACGAATGACTGAATTACACATTACAAGGAAAATTGATTGTGAGCGGTGCCTCTTCTGTGTGAGGTCACACATTTACACTCTCATCGATTATTCACCAAACAACATAATCTCACATTATAACAAGATGAAGACACCACCTCTCCATAACAGTATGCAAAAGCTCCAGTCATTTTAAGCACAACTGCTAATGATTCATGAATTCTCGGGACATTTATATAACCATTGCCTGTTATATTACATATGTGATTGGTAAATGCAACATAACGAACATGAAATTATCATTACAGGCTGGAATATATATATATATATATATATATATATATATATATATATATATATATATATATATATATATATATATATATATATATATATATATATATATATTTTCCCACGAAGCTAGACTTGAGGCAGTATTCTGTCTCAACGAACGAGTTTCAACCTCCGACATCTACTGTACAGTTCCTATCTCTCCTACTTAGTAATTACTACCCACCCAGTGAGTAATCCTGTAACAATTAATGACCTAACTTATCTAACCATGTCTCGGATCAAAAATGGCATTTCAATAGGTTTAATCGAGACCGGTCCAGGACTGGCGAAATGCAAAACGAATAGTTAGACACCGGTATCAATTTTTCTACCGTAAGGGCTGGTCACACGAAGGTTCTTCCTCTCAATATTCAGTAGACAATTTTTAGCCATGGGTTTATCATGTAATAGAGAAAAAAAAATACGTTTATAAATATGTAACAAATGTTAAGATGCGGTCTTTTAGGATATTTTACTTATTGTTTCAATACTCGCATTATCCAATACTTTCAAGAAGTTCCTTTGAAATTCTGTTGGCTAAAAATTGCCTACTGAAAATTGGGATGAACTCTGACGGTGGTTCACTACGGACGAAGAAAGCTGATGACCCGAATTTGGTCGAACATGTACACACGAACAAACACAAGCACTGTTGCCAGCACCCGTTGACAACCTCTCGCTTATAGGTGGCCCAGGTGGAAAGTTTGGCGACTGTACCTAGCCTTTCCGATCTTGTCTATGCAATCTTCCACACGAGGGAGAGGGTAAGTGTCTGTTTTGGTTATCTGATTAACACGTCTGTAGTCGATGCAAAGCCGCTGTGACCCACCTAGCTTAGGGACTAGAGTGACAGGAGAACTCCACTCGCTCTGACAGGGCTCAATCATCTTGTGGTCCAACGGGTAGCCAAGCTCTTTCTGGATGAGAGGAACTTTCACTGGGTTCACACGGTAAGGAGGCAATTTAATTGGCTTTGTGTCTCCAACATCGACATCATGCATCAACACAGTGGTTCTTCCTGGAGTAGCACGGAACACTTGCGGGTACTCCTGCAGTAATGCCGAAAACTCCTGCCTTTCCTCGGGAGGTAGATGAGAAAGCTTAGTCTGGAGATCATTCATGATATCAGGATTCTTCCCCAAACTATCACTCAGACTCATACTGCATGGGAGAGCTTCACTTGCAGACTCGGGTGGAACAGCTACAGAGCAGACTGGATTATTTTCGTCCCGCCTGTGAGATAACTTTAGCATGTTGATGTGACATAGTTGCTTGTTCTTTCTACGATCTGGTGTGGCGATGACATAGTTGACATCACTGAGTTTCTTCTCCAGGAAATAAGGACCACTAAACTTGGCTTGAAGAGGTTGCCCATGAACCGGTAGCAGAATCAAAACCTGATCTCCTGGCTGAAAGTGGCGTAACCTGGACTTCTTATCATACCAAGTTTTCATCTTCTACTGAGCAGCTCCTAAATTCTCTCTCGCCAGCTGTAAAGCAGTGGACAGCCGTTCTTTGAACTTCATCACATACTCCAGCAGGTTGACGTCATCTTCCTCCAACAGCCAGCATTCCTTGAGTAACTTAAGGGGTCCTCTTACTTCATGGCCAAACAGTAGTTCAAAAGGTGAGAAGCCCAGTGATTCATTTGGAGATTCTCTTGCAGCAAACACAACAAATGGAAGACCTTTATCCCAGTCTTTCTGATGTTCCAAACAGTATTTCTTGAGCATCGATTTGAGTGTTTGATGATATCTCTCCAACGCTCCTTGGGTCTGGGGATGGTAAGCTGAAGACGTGATCTGGGTGATGCCCAACTCTTTCAGAGACTGCTTGAAAACATTTGACATGAAATTACTTCCCCGGTCTGACTGTACCTCCTTGGGGAGAACAAACTTTGTGAAAAACCCTAGCATTTCCTTAACCACGTTCTTTGCTGAGATATTTCTAAGTGGAATGGCTTCAGGATAACGAGTAGCCATATCAATCAGGGTCAACACATAAGAAAATCCTGAAGAAGTCTAAGGAAGAGGGCCCAATATCCACCAGCACACGGGTGAATGGCGCCTCAAAAGGAGGAATGGGAACTAGAGGTGCAACCTTTTCGGTTTGATTACACTTCCCCACAACTTGACATGTGTGACAAGACTTACAATACCAGGAAACATTCCTGAAGATACTTGGTCAGTAAAAGTGTTTCAGAATGCGTGCCACAGTCTTCCTGACTCCAAGGTGTCCTGCCAAACTGGAATCATGAGCCACTCTAATGATATCCTGCCTACAAACACAAGGGATGACAACTTGATGTACAACCTCCCATTCACAGTCGGCTGATGATGTTGGGGGTCTCCACTTCCTAATAAGTACTCCTGACTTTACATAATAACAAGTAGAAGCACCGGCTGACTCTTCCTCACTGCAAGCAGAGTTAGCTAGACCTTTCAACTCAGGGTCAGCAACCTGCAACTCAACCAACTCTTGACGAGACAAATTATCAACACTACGGGGTACTGCCTCATCTGGTGAGTGGTCCAAATTAGCAAGAAAAGTGTCAGCTAGGATAACATCATCATCATCATTATCCTCTAAGTCACCAGTAACTTTAGACTTAGCCCTAGTGACAGCACATGCAGGGAATACATCAGGGACATCACAATCCTGGGACGCAGCCACTGGCTCACTAGACAACTGAGGAGCTGGACACACTTAACTTCCACCAATATCATTTCCAAGTAAGAAAGTTACACCTGACATTGGGAGTGTCTCAACCAACCCAACCATAACGGAACCATTAGCAAAACCAGACTTTAAATTCACTCTGCACAGAGGGATAGAGAAGTAATTATTCCCAACACCTTGTAAGATTACAGTTTCATCAGAGGAATTAACATTAGAGACTAGAACACTGGTCAGCATAAGGGATTGGCAAGCACCTGTATCACGATATATTTTAACTGATTTCCTGTCATTACTGTCCAGAGGACTGACAAAACCATCAGACAGGAAATTAGCACATGAACTCTTGAGAGTGTCACCGACATTACTGCTCAAAAGAGGAGCTTCATCATGAGGATTTAAGTTACCCCTCAAAGCAGGTTCAGTTAACTCAGTTAAAGAATTATGGGAACTCTCAAGGGTGGACACTAGACCAATTGACTGAATTTTTAAAGACTCCTTTTTGTTCACATCACGCTGTCTCCTGAAACATTTCTCCGTAGTATGACCAAGCTTACTACAATAAGTACATTTACTTTTCTGAAATCTAGAGGTGAAGCTGGTATTTACTTCCTGAGAAACATCATCCTTATTCTCTTTCCTGTTACCTGCATTCTGAGTAGAGGCAACGTACTCTCAGCTTTCCTTTTTTCTCTAGAATATCTCTTGTGAGTGAGAACATATTCATCAGCTAAAACTGCAGCATCAGACAAATTATCTATTCTTCTCTCATCAAGATATAGGCTTACATCTTTACTAATACACCTCTTGAAGTCCTCCAGCAAAATCATCTGCTTAAATTTACCAAAATCAGAATCCACATTCTTAGAATTTAACCACTGCTCGAACAGATCTTCTTTGATTTTTGCATACTCAACATAGGATTGCTTATCTTGCTTATAAGTTGTCCTAAATTTTACTCTATAGGCTTCAGGAACAAGGTCATAGGCCTTAAGAATCAAGCTCTTAACTACATCATAATTATCACATTGATCCTGAGGCAAAGATGCATAAGTTACTTGAGCTTTACCGGTGAGAACAGTTTGAAGGAGTACTGGCCAATACTTTTTGGGCCAATTAAAACCTGTAGCTACCCTCTCAAACAACTGAAAATACTTTGTTAAATCAGATTCATTAAAAGGAGGGACAAGTTTAACATTTTTAGCCACATCAAAATCATCAGAGCTAGATGATCCAGTTCCACCTTGTTTCATGCGATACTCATGGTCTGCCTGAATCCTAGTAAGTTCAATTTGTGCCTGAGCCTGTATCTGTGCCTCCTGAATCCGAGCCTGAGATTCAGCCTCCTTAGCATTTGCTTGAAATTCAGCCTCCTTAACACGAGCCTCCTGCAGGGCTAGCTGTAACTTAGCTAATTCAATCTGCGTTTGCTCATTTGGAGGAGTTACATTAAACAAGCTTTTATTAATCATGCCAACAATTTGATCTTTAGAATGATGAAAGTGAACTGCAATTCCCAATTGTTGAGCAACAAGCTTAAGTTCATTCTTTGTTCTGTTTTCTACATCACACACTGTTTGCACATTTGACAGAAAATCTTTGGCTTCATCAAGTGTAGTAATAGTAGACATCATGAATAAATCACAGTCACAAAATATCAAGCAATATCCTTATGATAATATCCTGAATATCCTGATATGAGGTCGCCAAATTTATGTTACGGAACAGAGAAAGATAATGTATACTTTAAGTGAGAATACTAATAATCACTACTGTCCCGTAAAGGTCCAGGTTCAAATTAAAAGAGTTAGGGAAAATTACAAGTTAAAGTTTAATGCTCAAACTAACAACAAAACATTCAGGACTCATAAGGATAATGTAATGGCAAAAAACAGGTTAAATATATGGTTAACTGCAATAGCCTCTATTAACACGAGATTAGCATGAGTAAATTTATCTAAGTCAGCCCTGTTAAAATGAGATACCAGATAATACTCAGTGAATGCCAGATATATTATTACAGATACAAAATAATATTAATGATGGCTGATAGTAAAACTTTACACTAAGCACAAAAAACCTCGCTAGGCCTACAAATCAACACCCTATGTTGTACAGTACAAGAAAAAATGCAACAACAGTTATACTCAAATTACACACAGCTGCTAGATGGCTGGAGATTTCCTGAGCACTCACAATAATAACAACTGTACAGGGGAGGACAGAGATGTGAACAAAATGAGGAGCAGATCTAAGTGGCAATGATGCAGAGACTGAGCTCATTATATAGGGGCCGGCAGAGCTTGATACAACTTGTAAGAAGGACGCGCAAATGAAGCCATGGGGACAAAGAGTTGACAATCCTGCTCTGAACAACAGAAAGAACGACTTACTCTACTGTAACGGTAGAAGGGGGGACTGAGGCAGAACACGCTCGTGATCAAACATGCAGCACACTGCACGTTAGAATTACACAAAGGATGATGAAATCATAGGCTATGTAACAATATATATATATATATATATATATATATATATATATATATATATATATATATATACCTGATGTAACACCAGACGAAGTAAATAATTCTCTCAAAAATATGAAAAGAGGGAAAGCTCCGGGAGAAGATGGAATTGTAGCAGATTTACTGTTGGATGCAGGAGTAGAAGTACAAACTAGGCTTGCATAATTAGATACTCAATGTATAAAAAGGAAGAAAATTCCCAAATCATGGTGTAATGGAATAGTTATTTTACTTTATAAAAAAGGTGACTCAAAAGACTTTAGTAACCATCGACCCATTAGCTTGCTATCAGTCATTTACAAACTCGTCACTAAAGTCCTTATAAACAGAATTACTACAAATTTGGAGGAAAACCAACCTCTTTAACAGGCAGGATTCTGAAGCAGGTACTCGACTACTGATCATCTACACACAATGAATCAGGTAATTGAGAGAACTACAGAATATTATAAACTACTGTGCTTAGGTTTTGTTGATTACGAAAAGGCTTTCGACTCAGTGGAGCACATAGCAATCATAAATTCATTGCGAGAACAAGGAGTGAATGAGAACATTGTAAAACTGCTCGAAAACATTTATAGAGAGGGAACTGCTACAGTTAAATTACATAAGGACTTAGAAAAAATTAAGATTGAGAAGGGTGTGCGTCAGGGAGATAGAATTTCACCAAAGTTATTTACAGCATGCCTAGAAAGTATTTTCAGAAAGCTAGACTGGGAAAACAAAGGCGTGAACATAGATGGAGAAAAGCTAAACCATTTAAAATTTGCAGATGACATTGTCCTTATCTCAGAAACAGGTGAAACATTGCAAGAAATGTTAAATGACCTGAACAGAGAAAGTCTCAAGGTAGGGCTAAAGATGAACCAGAGTAAAACTACTGTTTAATCCTCAAACACCAAAGAGTGTCATCAGAAAAAGTGAAGAAATTCTTGAAGAAGTCGACTAGTACAATTACCTAAAAACAAATACTAAAATTAACACAAAATAATGATAGCGAAATAAAAAGACGCATTACAATTGGATGGAAAGCTTTCGATAAACATAGGGACATTATGAAAAGTAGCTTGGCAGTTTGCATGAAACGAAAAGTATATAACGAATGTATAATTCCAGCTTTGACGTATGATTGTGAGACTTGGAAACTGACAAAATCAATGGAAAATAAATTAATTCGTTCTCAGAGAGCACTGGAAAGGTCAATGATGGGAATATCTTTAAGAGACAGGAGAAGATCAACTTGGGTGAGAGAGCAGACTAAAGTCAAAGATATTATAGAAGTTATAATCGAACAGAAATAGAAGTGGGCAGGCCATGTGGCAAGAATAAGGTATAATCGATGCAACAAGAGGTTGACTGACTGGACACCAAGAAATTGTAAGCCTAGCAGAAAAAGGCCAGACAGGAGGTAGAGGGATGAGATAAAGAAATTTGCAGGGAAAACGTGGCAAAGATTGCCTCAGTCAAGGAAATCGTGGATAAGGTTGAGGGAGGCCTTTGTTCAGCAGTGGACTTGTAATGGCTGATGATGATATATATATATATATATATATATATATATATATATATATATATATATATATATATATATATATATATTGTTACGGAACAGAGAAAGATAATGTACACTTTAAGTGAGAATACTAGAAATCACTACTGTCCCATAAAGTTCCAGGTTCAAAACAAAAGAGTTAGGTAAAATTACAAGTTCAAGTTTAATGCTCAAACTAACAACAAAACATTCAGGACTCATAAGGATAATGTAATGGCAAATAAACAGGTTAAATATATGGTTAACTGCAATAGCTTCTATTAACATGAAATTAGCAAGAGTAAATTTACCTAAGTCAGCCCTGATAAATTAAAATACACCGGGTAATGCTCAGTTAATGCAAGATAAATTATTACAGATACAAACCATTATCAAAAATGACTGACATAAAACCCAACACTAATCAAAAACCTGACTAGGCCTAAGAATTAACCTTATGCTACACAGTACAAGAAAAAATACAACAATTATACTCAAATTACACATAGCTGGTAGATGTTTGGAGATTTCTTGAGCACTCACAATAATAATATCTGTACAGGGGAGAACAGAGATGCGAGCAAAATGAGGAGCAGATCTAAGTGGCAGTGATGCAGAGACTGAGCTCATTATATAGGGGCCAGGAGAGCTTGATACAACTTGTAATAAGGACGCGCAAATGAAGCCATGGGGACAAAGAGTTGACAATCCCGCTTTGAATAACAGAGAGAACGACTTACTCTACTATAACGGTAGAAGGGGGGGCCTGAGGCAGAACACGCTCGTGATCAAACATGCAGCAACTGTGCATTAAAATTACACAAAGGATGATGAAATCATAGGCTATGTAACACCTCCCCACAAAGAAAAAAGAAATTTACAAAGGAAATTTCTTATTACTCTAAAACAATCTGTATATGGCATTACAGAACATGCAAAAGTGTTTCCTAATGTTACAAAACATGAGATCTCCCTAGCACGTTCAGTCATAGGTACTTGCCAGTATCCCTTTAGCAAATCAAACTTACTTATGTACCTAACCTTTCCGATCTTGTCTATGCAATCTTCCACACGAGGGAGAGGGTAAGTGTCTGTTTTGGTTATCTGATTAACACGTCTGTAGTCAATGCAAAGCCGCTGTGACCCACCTGGCTTAGGGACCAGAGAGACAGGAGAACTCCACTCGCTCTGACAGGGCTCAATCATCTTGTGGTCCAACAGGTAGCCAAGCTCCTTCTGGATGAGAGGAACTTTCACTGGGTTCACACGGTAAGGAGGCAATTTAATTGGCTTTGCGTCTCCAACATCGACATCATGCATCAACACAGTGGTTCTTCCTGGAGTGGCACGGAACACTTGCGGGTACTCCTGCAGTAATGCCGAAAACTCCTGCCTTTCCTTGGGAGGTAGATGAGAAAGCTTAGTCTGGAGATCATTCATGATATCAGGATTCTTCCCCAAACTATCACTCAGGCTCATACTGCATGGGAGAGCTTCACTTGCAGACTCGGGTGGAACAGCTACAGTGCAGACTGGATTATTTTCGTCCCGCCTGTGATATAACTTTAGCATGTTGATGTGACATAGTTGCTTGCTCTTCCTACGATCTGGTGTGGCGATGACATAGTTGACATCACTGAGTTTCTTCTCCATGAAATAAGGGCCACTAAACTTGGCTTGAAGAGGTTGCCCGTGAACTGGTAGCAGAATCAAAACCTGATCTCCTGGCTGAAAGTGGCGTAACCTGGACTTCTTATCATACCAAGTCTTCATCTTCTCCTGAGCAGCTCCTAAATTCTCTCTCGCCAGCTGTAAAGCAGTGGACAGCCGTTCTTTGAACTTCATCACATACTCCAGCAGGTTGACGTCATCTTCCTCCGACAGCCAGCATTCCTTGAGTAACTTAAGGGGTCCTCTTACTTCATGGCCAAACAGTAGTTCAAAAGGTGAGAAGCCCAGTGATTCATTTGGAGATTCTCTTGCGGCAAACACAACTAATGGAAGACCTTTATCCCAGTCTTTCTGATGTTCCAAACAGTATTTCTTGAGCATCGATTTGCGTGTTTGATGATATCTCTCCAACGCTCCTTGGGTCTGGGGATGGTAAGCTGAAGACGTGATCTGGGTGATGCCCAACTCTTTCAGAGACTGCTTGAAAACATTTGACATGAAATTACTTCCCCGGTCTGACTGTACCTCCTTGGGCAGACCAAACTTTGTGAAGAACCCTAGCATTTCCTTAACTACGTTCTTTGCTGAGATATTTCTAAGTGGAATGGCTTCAGGATAACGAGTAGCCATATCAATCAGGGTCAACACATAAGAAAATCCTGAAGAAGTCTTAGGAAGAGGGCCCACAATATCCACCAACACACGGGTGAAAGGCGCCTCAAAAGGAGGAATGGGAACTAGAGGTGCAACCTTTTCGGTTTGATTACACTTCCCCACAACTTGACAGGTGTGACAAGACTTACAATACCAGGAAACATCCCTGAAGATACCTGGCCAGTAGAAGTGTTTCAAAATGCGTGCCACAGTCTTCCTCACTCCAAGGTGTCCTGCCAAACTGGTATCATGAGCCACTCGAATGATATCCTGCCTACAAACACGAGGGATGACAACTTGATGTACAACCTCCCATTCACAGTCGGCTGATGCTGTTGGGGGTCTCCACTTCCTCATAAGTACTCCTGACTTTACATAATAACAAGTAGAAGCACCGGCTGACTCTTCTTCACTGTAAGCAGAGTTAGCTAGACCTTTCAACTCAGGGTCAGCAACCTGCAACTCAACCAACTCTTGACGAGACAAATTATCAACACTACGGGGTACTGCCTCATCTGGTGAGTGGTCCAAATTAGCAAGAAAAGTGTCAGCTAGGATAACATCAACATCATCATTATCCTCTAAATCACCAGTAACTTTATACTTAGCCCTAGTGACAGCACATGCAGGGAACACATCAGGGACATCACAATCCTGGGACGCAGCCACTGGCTCACTAGACAACTGAGGAGCTGGACACACTTGACTTCCACCAATATCATTTCCAAGTAAGAAAGTTACACCTGACATTGGGAGTGTCTCAACCAACCCAACCATAACGGAACCATTAACAAAACCAGACTCTAAATTCACTCTGCACAGAGGGACAGAGATGTAATTATTCCCTACACCTTGTAAGATTACAGTTTCATCAGAGGAATTAACATTAGAGCCTAGAACACTGGTCAGCATAAGGGATTGGCAAGCACCTGTATCACGATATATTTGAACTGATTTCCTGTCATTACTGTCCAGAGGACTGACAAAACCATCAGACAGGAAATTAGCACATGAACTCTTGAGAGTGTCACCCACGTTACTGCTCAAAAGAGGAGCTCCATCATGAGAATTTAAGTTACCCCTCAAAGCAGGTTCAGTTAACTCAGTTAAAGAATTCTGGGAACTCTCAAGAGTGGACACTAGACCAATTGACTGAATATTTAAAGACTCCTTTTTGTTCATATCACGCTGTCTCCTGAAACATCTCTCCGTAGTATGACCAAGCTTACTACAATAAGTACATTTACTTTTCTGAAATCTAGAGGTGAAGCTGGTATTTACTTCCTGAGAAACATCATCCTTATTCTCTTTCCTGTTACCTGTACTCTGAGTAGAGGCAACGTACTTACTCTCAGCTTTCCCTTTTTCTTTAGAATATCTCTTGTGAGTGAGAACATATTCATCAGCTAAAACTGCAGCATCAGACAAATTATCTATTCTTTTCTCATCAAGATATAGGCTTACATCTTTATTAACACACCTTTTGAAGTCCTCCAGCAAAATCATCTGCTTAAATTTGTCAAAATCAGAATCCACATTCTTAGAATTTAACCACTGCTCTAACAGATCTTCTTTGATTTTTGCATACTCAACATGGGATTGCTTATCTTGCTTGTAAGTTGTCCTAAATTTTACTCTATAGGCTTCAGGAACAAGGTCATAGGCCTTAAGAATCAAGCTCTTAACTACATCATAATTATCAGATTGATCCGAGGCAAAGATGCATAAGTTACTTGAGCTTTACCGGTGAGAATAGTTTGAAGGAGTACTGGCCAATACTTTTTAGGCCAATTAAAACCTGCAGCGGCCCTCTCAAACAACTGAAAATACTTTGTTAAATCAGATTCATTAAAAGGAGGGACAAGTTTAACATTTTTAGCCACATCAAAATCATCAGAGCTAGATGATCCAGTTCCACCTTGTTTCATGCGATACTCATGGTCTGGCTGAATCCTAGCAAGTTCAACTTGTGCGTGAAACTCAGCCTCCTCAGCACGGGCCTCCTGCAGGGCTAGCTGTAACTTAGCTAATTCAATCTGCGTTTGCTTATTTGGAGGAGTTACATTAAACAAGCTTTCATTAATCATGTCAACAATTTGATCTTTAGAATGATGAGAGCGAACAACAATTCCCAACTGTTGAGCAACAAGCTTAAGTTCATTCTTTGTTCTGTTTTCTACATCACACACTGTTTGCACATTTGACAAAAAATCTTTGGCTTCATCAAGTGTAGTAATAGTAGCCATCATGAATATATCACAATCACAAAATATCAAGCAATATCCTTATGATAATATCCTGAATATCCTGATAAGAGGTCGCCAAATTTATGTTACGGAACAGAGAAAGATAATGTACACTTTAAGTGAGAATACTAAAAATCACTACTGTCCCGTAAAGGTCCAGGTTCAAAACAAAAGAGTTAGGTAAAATTACAAGTTCAAGTTTAATGCTCAAACTAACAACAAAACATTCAGGACTCATAAGGATAATGTAATGGCAAATAAACAGGTTAAATATATGGTTAACTGCAATAGCCTCTATTAACATGAAATTAGCAAGAGTAAATTTACCTAAGTTAGCCCTGATAAATTAAAATACACCGGGTAATGCTCAGTTAATGCAGGATAAATTATTACAGATACAAACTATTATCAAAAATGACTGACATAAAACCCAACACTAATCAAAAACCTGACTAGGCCTAAGAATTAACCTTATGCTACACAGTACAAGAAAAAATACAACAGTTATACTCAAATTACACACAGCTGCTAGATGTTTGGAGATTTCTTGAGCACTCACAATAATAATATATGTACAGGGGAGGACAGAGATGCGAGCAAAATGAGGAGCAGATCTAAGTGGCAATGATGCAGAGACTGAGCTCATTATATAGGGGCCAGGAGAGCTTGATACAACTTGTAAGAAGGACGCGCAAATGAAGCCATGGGGACAAAGAGTTGACAATCCCGCTTTGAATAACAGAGAGAACGACTTACTCTACTATAACGGTAGAAGGGGGGGACTGAGGCAGAACACGCTCGTGATCAAACATGCAGCAACTGTGCGTTAAAATTACACAAAGGATGATGAAATCATAGGCTATGTAACAATATATATATATATATATATATATATATATATATATATATATATATATATATATATATATATATATAATGTAATAAACAGAGAGAGAGAGAGAGAGAGAGAGAGAGAGAGTCCCGAGACGAAGGGGCTTATCTTTGGGAACAGATATATGAGGGAATTCTACCAAAAAAAAAAACAAAAACAATAAACTAATATAGGCTTTTATATAATATTTGCTCAAGTCTCAGTCTTTATGAAATGGTTACTAATGACCTTATGGGCGAATTATGAAGAAATCATTTCGACCATAAGGTTATGAGTAATTGTAGCTCCGTAATGGTTGAGATATGGACACATGTTTATATAACCTTTTTTTGTATAGAATTCCCTGACCCATCATATCCCAAAGTTATACCCTTTCCTCCCGGGACATCCTGTATATTGGGATAAATGTTAAAAAGAGCAATGTCTTCAGCCTCAAATTCGAATAAGACTAAATTATTTTGGAGATTGCAAAATTGAAATGAAAAAGACATCCTCGGGTTGAAAGTGGTGGTAGCAGCCCCCCCCCCTCAACCTCCCCGTTCTGAACCTGTCAAGGTGACCCGTAGGCACTTTGATAGGGCAAACTGGGATGGATTTAGAAATTATCTTGCTGACATTCCATGGGAGTCTTTCTTCACTAGTGATGCCAATTCTACCCAGTCCTACATCTGCGACTTAATACTAGCTGGTATGGATTTATTCATACCAAGTCAACAGTTCACTAAAAGATCGAACTCTCCAAAATGGTTTGATAGCAACTGTGCCAGAGCAACAGCCCAAAAACCATTAGCATATAACTCTTACTTAAAATAAAAAACAACTGAACCACTCTCTCAATTTAAAATTGCTAGAAACCATGCAAAAGCTGTAATAAATCTTGCTACAACAAACTTTCTTCAAAAACAAGCATCAGAACTACTTAAAACCCCAATGACAATAGAATATTATGGCCAGTTCTCAATTCTTTCAATAATGAGTTTAACAAGACATCATCCATTCCCCCACTAAAATCTTCAGATGGCAAAATTACAAATGATCCGCGTGGGAAAGCAGAAATCTTTGCCAGTACATTTGCCAGAAATTTTACCCTAGCGGATGTCACCCAGAACGTCCCAGTACTAGAACTTGACTTCCCCGAAATTGTTCCACTTATAATTCAGACAAGACACGTAAAATCCGTCCTAGATAATTTACCTACCAACAAAGCTCCAGGACCAGGCAGAATTTCTCCAATTGTTCTGAGAAAGTGTTCCCCAGAACCTGCCTCTTTCTAGCTAAATTATTCAGCCTATGCATACGTCCTTCTTCATTCCCTAATTCATGAAAAAAAGCCAATATCCACCCAATTCCAAAGAATGGAAGTTCCTCTGACCCCCTGATTACAGACCAGTAGCTGTCACATCTTCTCTTGGTAATGTATTTGAAATTTTAATTAATAAGCACAGACTTAAACATCTTGAATCTAATAACTCATTTAGTGATAGACAATATGGTTTTCGCCACGAAAGATCCACCATTGACATACTGACTCATACCATTCATCAATAAATCGACCTACATGGAGAAACTAATGTAGTAGCCCTTGATATTTCTAAAGCTTTCGACCGAGTATGGCACTGTTCCCTGCTGTCCAAACTCCCTTGCTATGGACTAACGTCTTTTATTCCTCTGCTTTCCTCATATCTCAGCAACAGAAAAATTAGAGTAAAAGTAGATGATGTATAAAACCATTTCCACTCAATTAACGCCAGCGTGCCACAGGGATCATTTCTGGCGCCAACCCTGATTTCTGGTTCATAATGATCTCTTATCTGTCACCCACAATCCCATCCGCCCATATGCAGATGACTCAACATTTCATAGTTCATTCACACTCAGACACTCATTTACAAAGTCTAATATCTCTACCTCTCAACTCAGTACTGCCATCTCCATAAATCAAGACTTATCTACAATCAATGAATGGGGACAAAACAACCTTGTCTCATTCAATGCTAGTAAAACCAAATATATGCAGTTTACTAATAGACAGATATTGCCAGATTCGTACATTTACCTTCAGTGCTACTAATATTCCTCATCTCCAAAAGTTTTGAAATTCTCGGTGTCTCACTTAACAATGCCCTCAGCTGGATCTTTCATGTCAGATCACTTCCTCAGAGAAACTTGGATTTTTGTACATAGTCCGTATCTTCTTCACTGACGAGCAGTTAGCTATAATTTATAAGAGTCATGTGCGCTCTCAGCTTGAATATTGCTCACTCTCGTGGAATGGATGTGGAGAGGTTGCATTAAAACAACTAGACAAAATTCAAAAGCTGCTGGAATTAATAATAACCCTGCTATCATAAATAAACTACCTCCCCTACAGTATGGATTTAGACAAGAACGTTCAGCTGTAGACATTCTCTGCCTTCTTACCCATCAGATTAACAAAACAATAGACCAACACAGTGAAACACACACAATAGCACTAGATATATCAAAAGCATTTGACAGAGCATGGCACCAGGCCTTATTGTCTAAGATGTCACACTATGGCCTTGCATCACTGGTTACTCTAATTTCTTCTTACCTTCATAATAGAAAAATAGAGGTTATGGTAGGTGGTATTTATTCTCAGTTTCATTCCATAAATGCTGGTGTACCTCAGAGATAAGTTTTGGCGCCAACCCTCTTTCTCATTTATATAAATGACCTCCTATCTGTCACTCACAACCCAATACACTCTTATGCTGATGACTCGACCCTTCATAGTTCTTTCACATTTAGTACTTCCTTTACACAATTTGATATTATAAATTCCCAAATAAACAGAGCTATTTCTCTGAACCAGGACCTTTTTAAAATTAATCAATGGGGACAAACAAATCTGATCTCATTTAATGCTCAGAAAACTAAATACATTAATTTCTCCAACAGAAAGAATCCCTCAGACTCTCACATAATTTTAAATGATGTCAATATTCCCATATCCAGTACAGTTGATATCCTAGGTGTTACTCTAAACCTCAACCTAAGCTGGACAGATTATGTTAAATCCCTTGCTAAAAATGCTTCCAAAAAATTGGGCCTTATATGCAGAGTTCGTGTGTTCTTCACTGACGAGCAGATGGCCACAATACACAAAAGTCATGTGCGTTCTCAGATCGAATACTGTTCACCACTGTGGAGTGGATGTTGAGCGGTTGCACTGAGGCAGTTGGACAAAATTCAAAATAAAGCCATTAGATTAATCAATAATCCTGCCATCATGCAAGACCTTCCTCCATTATCAGTACGTAGAGATGTTGCTTCTTTAGCATTATTTTATAGATATTTTTCCCGTAAGTGTTCAGACGAACTGGCTTCAATTATTCCTCCCCTTCACATTTTCTCCCGAAGTTCTCGAGCAGCTGGGAGCGCCCATGAATTCACACTCTCTCCCCCGCAATGCAGAACCTCTGTTTATCAAAATTCATTTATCCCCAGAACTACTACTCTCTGGAATTCGCTTCCTGGGAGTTGTTTCCCACAAACATTTGATCCACTTCAGTTCAGGTCCAGTTGTTATGGGTATTTTATGAATGGAGGATGCCTTTAGGCATATGGACCTATTTTTTTTTCCCCTTTGTTTTTCCTTCCTCCATTCTGTGAGAAAAAAAAAAAAATAGAAGGAATGTTGCCTCCCTTGCATTATTTTACAGGTATTTTTATGGCAAATGCTCAGACGAAGTTGGATTCATTGTGCCACCTCTCCATGCCTTCCCTTGTGCTACACGGGCATCTTGCAGCGCTCATGACTGGAATGTCACTCAGCCATTTTGCAGAACTTCTATCAGAATTCTTTTAATCCCCGAACTGCATCTCTCTGGAACTCGCTTCCCCAGAGTTGTTTCTCTCCAAACTTCAACCTTCAGCAGTTCAAGTCCAACTGTTAAAGATATTTTATGAATTGAGGACACCAGTAATCTGGTGTATAGATTATTTTTTTTACTCATTTATTTTTCCTTCCACTGTTCTGTTATTTAAGAAAAATACTGTAAGTGCTGAGAACTAACATGCACTGCGGTAGATTACTTGTTTCCTACAACTGAACTAAAAAACAAAATTTTTCTTCTAAAACGATTGTTAAGAAGCAGGAATGGCATGAGTGCACAGATAGGAGATGAAAAAAGCACAGAAACAAGAGCATTCCACCAGCTACAAATACATGTTTGTGGTTAAGATGCGGAGTGTAGTAATGGGTATTGGTCTCCAAATCTGCAAAGGGAAAAAGTGCTGAGATAAGAGGTTAAAAAAGCACAGAAACAAGAGAGCATTCAGGATGGGAGGAGATCTGGAGATCTATACCTATTACTACATTGCACACTTTAGCCACAAACGTGTAGCTGGTGAAATCTTCTCCCATCCTGAATGTTCTCTTGTTTCTGCGCTTTATTCACCT